>NC_056733.1:1981531138-1981733638 GCF_019279795.1 Protopterus annectens | reverse complement strand
TTTGTACTTCCACGGTGGTGCAGCGGTAGCATTGTTGCCTCACAGCAAGTGGTTCTCCCATTTGATTCTCGGCTTGGGTTGAGAGTGCCTTCTGTGTGGAGACTGCATGTCCACCCTGCAGTCGAGTGGGTGTTCGAAAGACATGCGTCGAATGGGCGTGCCTTCATTGAAGGTTGGGCGTCGGGCTGGCAGCTCGACACCATAAAATCCAACAGCCAATCATTAGCGGACCGGAGTTTCGCTGTGGCGACCCCTAACTGGGAAAAGCCGAAAGATCCATGACTGCTGTTTAATGCCTTTATACTTGATTTATTTCAGCATTTTCTCTCACCTTCTCAGATTTCCATTTGTAGTTGCTATTTTGTAACCAGAAAATTACATTTTTTGTGGTTATATCCATCACCACTGTATATATCCATTGCTGGTAATAAACAGACGAAATCCAAATGATTCCACAGATGATCAGTTGCTCACTTCACAGAGCTATTTTAAATCAGCAGAGCACTGTCTGAATGTGTAAAATTTCTGTTGAGTCTATACATTTTCATAATGCAGTAGCTTTGCAAGAAATGAACCACTAGTTTACAATTCTTTTTTTAACATTGTACTAATATTAGCATTGGTTTGAAGCTGTTATTATTAAGAAAGTTGCTAGAACATTATATTTTACACTTTAAACCAATGTATGTACTGCTTATGAACTCATTCCAGATGTAATAATCTTGCTGATAATATTTGTGCCTGAAGATTATGCAAGTGTCTCAGCACCACCCACAGATAACAGAATTGTCTCAGCACCACCCACAGATAACAGAATTAAGTACCCTGTTACATATCTCTTTGCTGCATGCTAGCTTTTCTTGTACACTTCTGCCTATGTAACTATACTTTGGCACTTACATGTAACTGTATTTTCTTCTCTGCTTATTAAACATTACTGCCTACCTACTTCCATATTTTTGTTTTTCATTCTACATTGAAAATATTTACTATTTACGTAGTATTGGGTGACAGGATGTAGATTACCTGGGCTTTATGCAGGAGTTAGGCATTCTTGCATAAACATGACCAAATGTGGTAAGTCACACAGCATGTTAATTTAGTACAGTATAATGCATGTGGAAAGTAGTAACTTGTCAAAGGAGAACATGCAGAGGGGAAGCAGCCAGACAGCCATAATAAAAGTACAAACAGACCTGGCATAATATATAGGTGAACAAGAAGTGGGAGAAGCCAGCACAGATGACAGGTAGCATCCTAGCATATGTAGGATCAGACATTATATTATGTGGTACAGTTTGCAGTCAGTGCCCACAGCACTTTTCATGTTGGACATCATGTGACTAAATATTCTTCAGTGTTTTTTGCCATGTGAGTGAATGGTGTGGTGGCTTGTCCACTATCCCCTGTGATTATGTGCCAGGACATACACAGCAGAAAAGCTGTAAAGGAGAAGACAATAAAATTGTATTTGGCCTTCACCAGAAGCCATATAATAAAATACTACAAGACATTAAAATATACTGCTTTGAAGAACAGAGACCAGTAGGTATGGTGGAGACATTTAATAGTCAACTCTACCCCTCGTCTAAGATGCTTCCCACTACAATAATGTACACAGGATTTTACCTCAGCCTGCATGACATATCTTAAACTGAAAATTTTAATCACAGATAGTTGAGTGGGTCATCCAGGTAAATAACAAGTAATGCCATATTTACTGTCAAAAGTGCTGATAGAATTTATTAGACATAAGCATTAACAAAGCATAACAGAAATCATGAAATCTGGAAACTTTAGCATGAAGAGTTAAAGTTTACAGTACAGGCTGTTCATCAGTTAACAGTTACTAGACTTCACAATGACTCACTGAAAAAGAATCACACCCACCGTCTCCAGAGACAGTCTAAGAAGCCAATCATTCTTATCACTGTCATTATAATTATATGATGAGACAAAGCACTTGAAAATATAATCTCTAAGCTTTGCATTATAGGGACACAAAATGCACTGTGGAAGAAAACAGGAGAGAGACAAAACAAATTGTGTCAGTATGGCAGCCCCATTGGGCTAGTTGTATTATAACAAGCTGTAGAATCACAGTAACCACCTAAAATGATGCAAAGTGAGTAGTGACGAATAAAAAACAAGATACAATGAAATATATGTTTTCTTTCAGTTCACAGGTGGAGCTGTCTTTTAAGAACCACAGGGAATTTATTGAGTCCAAGTTAGTTCACTCCCTTGTAAAATGAGGTATATAAAAACAAGATACCACAAAATGAAAAGCCAGGGAAATACAAAGATGTAATTTTTTTTCAAGAAAGGATGCAGCATAACTGGAAGATGAGTTGCATCTTGAAAACAGTGACAAAGAATGCATGGGATAAAACTTAGGAAAATGTTATGTTAGGTGGAAGAAAAAATATTCTTTGGTTCAGAAAGATCTGAAGCTTATTCATGAGACTAGATGAAATAAATATTTCTGAGTTATGACACTGTAGGCTTCATCACAGTCATGTAGCACATTTTCATCCAAAAGGGCATAGGATTTCACAATCCCAAAATATAATTTAACATGTACCTTTAGTGATCTGTTAGCTTATTTACTAAACGGTAAACAGACATGCACGTATAGACACACACACACACACACACACACACACACACACACACACACACACACACACGCACACGCACACACACACACACACACACACACACACACACACACACACACACACACACACATACACACACACATGCAGTGTTGGACATGGTTGTATAATTAATGGGGAAAAAAGAGTTTTTCAAAATAAATTTTTAGAAATTTGGGGAGGCTTTTCCGCTGCCAGAAAGAAAGTGGATGTTATATTAATTAACTGCAACCATTTTATGATGTTGTATGATTGTTGAATGACAATAAAGGCAAGAGCATTCAGCTGTTAGTTACATTCAGAGTTTGACTAAATTTTAATTTCAAGCCCGTTAGGCAAATACATTGTGAGAATGCAGTTAGCATTTCTGTTATCATTTGTATCTATTTGCAGCATCAGAACACTAGTGTGTGTGGCGGATAACCATAGCCACAGTTCAAGAGATATACTTATTTTGTAATATACTTATATTTATAATATGACTATTTCTATACAAATACAGAGTGCAGTGCAGTGCAGTGATGTCTTTTAACCAACAAGACTTCATTGTTTTGCATTCCTGTTTTATGCATTATCATAAAAACATATAGAACAAGCTTTTTTATGTAGTTTAGCCTGAAACAGTTGCAGAACAGCACATTTACAGTATCATAAAATGATCATTCCTTAAGAACATGAATATAGGAAAAACGTATTAGAAATGTCAGTATTTACTCCAAAGAAGGAAAAGCAGGAAGCCTAGCTATACGCAAGCTCCTTTTACAGCATCAGGAAATATTTATACTATTTCCATGAATCAAGTACGAGCCCTCCAAAATACTTGTTAATTAGCATGCTACAACCAGCAGACATGTTCAAAATGCATTCTCCACCTGGGTACTTTATGAGCTTAAACAAAATATGCAGTTTATCCAGCATTTCAAAGTCATTCCTGAAAGCAAGCATTGTGTTTAGTGAATTTAGTCACTTACCAATGGAAAACATGCATCAAACAACTTAATCAGTGATGAAATTCCATTGGCGAGGCAGTGAGTCCTGATTCGTGTGTTCCAAAGTAAAAGAAAGTAAAAGTGGAGTGGTGCATAGAAAGCCCAAGTAAACAGTATGAGGCTGGCAGCAAAACCACAAAAAAGTACATTCTACAAAAAGGAAGGCAAGTAAAATTTTGAAAATGAATTCTATTTCTCACATGGAAAAAATGTACACAGATGTGTAAGAGGGGATGCTTCTTCAAATGAAAATTTATCAATTTATCAGTTAATTGAATGACTTCGATCTGTTAATCAGGACTGTCCATCTGGGAAGAAAGATTAGTAGAAATGTTCACACTGTACAATGTAACACGTGTACTGAAGCAAATGTTGAAAATAAAATTTGTAAGACATCAGGTGATTTCTTGTACTTATTACACAAAAATATAGTTTAGAAGATTATGATGTGGTCTCTAATCATAGTCAAGATGTGGGTTCAAGACATGAATGCCAGAAAGTTCACATTGAGAGAGAAGTTATGTGATGCTCAAGAGGTGAATCTTTGCATCCATGTTGTGAATTAATAGTTATGACTACAGGAGCCTGACCATCAGTCTTTGTAGTGCACAGAGGAGCTCCATGTACTGCTACTAAAAGAAAAAAATGTGTGTTTGCATAAAGTGGTTTACAGCTTTGAAAGTTGTAAAATAAGTAACAACCACAGGACAGCAGGCAGACGTGAAGTATCCGTCTGTTGAATGAATGCCTTTAAAATCTGTATGACAATTCATTTTGCCACACTTTTGTTTTTGTGTGTAATAGTGAAATGTATAACGATTTTAAAGCTGTAAAAATGGTTTAGGCACTTTTCTGTGGTAGCCACTGTTATGCTCTAGCTTGAGCCTTGAGCTTAACAGCACTGAAAATTGCTTAACAAAAACTTTAAATACATTTTTATGTTAAGAAAGTGTTTAACAAAGTTGTCTTTTTACATAATTCAGAATGTAATTCTTGCGCTCCATATGCTGCATATAATTAGGAGTTTGACTAATAATAAACCTAATATATTGCTAGGGTCACAGTATGTAGTAACAGCAGCAAAGCAGAAAAGAAACAGTGTCTAAGAACTTTAGAGAATGAAGTGTGATAAGTCTAAACTTGTCATTCACTGATAAAATCACTTCTAGTATTATTTAACTAAGTCTGCACATCTTTATGCAGTATGCAGTATTTAAAGACATTGGATCATCACATTATGAAGTGTAAAACAGAATATTTATGGATCAAGAAAGGATGCATAAGGGTTGTGCAGGTAGTTGAATTAAAAAAAAAATCCTACAATTACAGTTCCAGTGTAATTGAAAATGAGTTTTAAGTTGAGTTTTGAAGGCTTGGGTTTCTAGGACAGACCTAAATTTGTAGGGATTTTTTTTAGATGGTTCCACCATATGTGGATACTGGGTAAGTGGTAGAACTAGGAGAGATTTTTTTAACAAACTCAGGAACCTGATTTAAGTTTAAAGATCATGAACAGCCATTACACTTAACCTGCACCAGGTTCTTAAGTCCAACCATGATCACTTTCACCAGTCCTGATGTGCTGATGGTGGTGTATTATGTAGCAGCAGTGTAACGTGAATAAAATGAAAAAAGAAGGAAGACATTATGTATAAAATATGCTGTGAACACATCACTGTGCTTTGCAACTGGTGCTTTGGTATGTTGCATCTTTTAGCACAAGGGATTAAGAATCTGACTTGTTAACAAGATGCTTTACATAGCTAAGTGTACACGGTTTGAGTCCATCCACTTCTTCTTGCCTACTGTGTGTTACTTAACCAGACAGTGACCCTGGGTTGCCACTAAAAAGGGACACTTGTGTCCAGTAGGCTTATTGAGTTAAATGACTTACAAACAGTCTTGAGAGTAATATATAACTCTCAGAGTTATTCAAAATAAAATGTGTGCAGTACTGTTGCTGCTTTCTTTTGCAGCTACACTAGAGAGTCGGTTGCATGAAAACGCCCAACCCGTGCTGCTTTCCCAGTCAGGATTTCAGAATGTGACGACTCATGATAGTGTATTGTATTATGGGGAATCTCATGATAGTGTATTGTATTATGGGGAATCTCATGATAGTGTATTGTATTATGGGGAATCTCATGATGGTGTATTGTATTATGGGGAATCTCATGAGAGTGTATTGTATTATGGGGAATCTCATGATAATGTATTGTATTATGGGCAATCTCATGATAGTGTATTGTATTATGGGGAATCTCATGATAGTGTATTGTATTATGGGGAATCTCATGATAGTGTATTGTATTATGGAGAATCTCATGATGGTGTATTGTATTATGGGGAATCTTATGATAGTGTATTGTATTATGGGGAATCTCATGATAGTGTATTGTATTATGGGGAATCTCATGATAGTGTATTGTATTATGGGGAATCTCATGATAGTGTATTGTATTATGGGGAATCTCATGATAGTGTATTGTATTATGGGGAATCTCATGATAGTGTATTGTATTATGGGGAATCTCATGATGGTGTGTTGTATTATGGGGAATCTTATGATAGTGTATTGTATTATGGGGAATCTCATGATAGTGTGTTGTATTATGGGGAATCTTATGATAGTGTCTTGTATTATGGGGAATCTCATGATAGTGTATTGTATTATGGGGAATCTCATGAGAGTGTCTTGTATTATGGGGAATCTCATGAGAGTGTATTGTGTTATGGGGAATCCCATGAGAGTGTATTGCATTATGGGGAATCTCATGAGAGTGTATTGTATTATGGGGAATCTCATGAGAGTGTATTGTATTATGGGGAATCTCATGATAGTGTATTGTATTATGGGGAATCTCATGAGAGTGTATTGTATTATGGGGAATCTCATGAGAGTGTATTGTATTATGGGGATTCTCATGAGAGTGTATTGTATTATGGGGAATCTCATGATAGTGTATTGTATTATGGGGAATACTGAAATTACCTACGCTGTAATTACACTGGTCAGAATGGTTCCTGCTTTCACTACATATATACAAACATCAGACATAAACTAGCAGAACAGGCAATTAGCACATCTTGTCAGCAGTACAGAATAAAGTATATATGATATGAACAGTCTGTTCTCTGTAAATAAGGCATCCCAAAATGCGCACACATGAAATACAAATGTTAGCCTATTCTCAGGTATAATTTACACATGAAGAAATGTGAGATAACAAAATAATAAATGCCAGATGTGCCTATAGCTGAGCTAAAGTTTAACAAGGTGAGTGCATCTGCCCGTAGGTGAGCAGTGGTATAACAGGTGTAAAATGAGTGCCCTATGGTGAGCAGTGGTTCAACAGGTGCAAAATGAGTGCCTGTAGGTTAGCCGTGGTTTAACATGCTGAAACTGTGTGCCCCTAGCTGAGCTGAGCATAATATGCGTGCTGACAGCAAAATGAGGTGTAAACCAACGTAGCCCGTTTGCGCGGAGCTGCACACCATGCCAACAAGCTAACCGACGGGCAACGTTGAGCAAGCTGTAACAAAACTGCCTTTACACAGACACACCCCCTAGCCTGTCTAGACAGTCATAACATATAAAAAGTAGTGGCCAGGTTCAAACCCAGGAAACCATGCACCATAGTCTAGGTACTGAACCACTAAGCCATGACAGCTGTACTTAGAAATGCAGTAATAGCAAATATATAGGAATGAATAGAAAGAGGAGCATGACAAAGCAGGTTTTGTGAAGCTGATACAATTCCAAAATGGCCAATCACAGATAATGTGCGGGAAAAACGGCATATATAAGCCCCATAGGCGGGAATACACAGCATAACTGATTGTAGAACTGACTTGCAGCCAGAATGTCAGGAGTAGGTGAGGGTAGTTGCTTCTGAGCACAGAGGTGGGGTGTTGAGGAGTCCAGATATATGGTCTGGCTCCTTGTCCACAATCATGAGGCCCAACTCATGCAGGGCCAGGTCCTGTGGGGAGCTTATAGGGCTGAGGCGTGGGACCGGTTGGCTCATGATCTCACCAGTGCCACAGGGATTCCAAGGACTGGTGAGCAGGTCCATCACCACCATGCGGACCTGAAGAGACGTAAGCAGGACCAACTGAACCTTTGGATCCAGGAGGCCCGGCAAATGCCCAACGCCCCACTACTGAGTAAGTTACATCTAATTATGTATGTAATAAATTAACCTAGCTGATATTATGGAGGTGTGTATTCCAATATTACTTTATTTATATTATAGCTGCAGGTGTCCGTTCTGCGAACCGCAGAGCCTATGGCGATAGGTTGGTGCGGTTGCGCCACCAGGCAGGTCAGTAATCCTCTCCCTGTAACTGTAAATAAATATAAAAGTATGACAGTTAACAAAAAAGTGCAGTGTAGTCACTAAGTAATAAAATGTGCAAGTAGCAGTGTAAGAGTGTTTGCAAGTATTGCTTGATTACAAAAGTGTGTTGCAGTCTCTAATCCAAACAGAAAAATGAAAATGTCTGAAATAAAGTCTAAAATAAAGATGCCCCACCTGTAATATAATAGTACACAACCTGCAGCAGGCTGAAAAGTACAGCTGCAGAAGATGAGCAAATCACATGTGTGAAATATATCCCTGTTGAAATACTGAAACATGACAGAAGTGAGACTGTTGGAAAGGATTGTAATAACTACAGGTAAAACATGTCAATAAAGCCTAGAAGTAAGTACCATCCTGAATTGTAAAAATAAAACAAGTGAGAGAGTGTGAGAAAGAGTTATGAATCCACCAATAAAGTAGTAATAACTCCTGAATAAAGTGTACTGCAGTTAGTACAGAATTAAATGAATGTGACAAGCAGAACCAAACTGCGAAATGTGTTCAAAATGTTCCTGCAGCTGGAATGTGTATCCCAAAATCTGGATATGTTGCTCTCACTCTGCAATATGCAGATAGTATGATTGTCTGAAATACCAAACATCCACAGTTGTCTATAGCTATATAAAGCAAATGTAGCAGGATGATGTAGCTGAACAAAGCCAGATATGAACGTGTATGAATAACAATAAAATGTATATTGATGTAGCAGTAACAGTCCTATCACCAACTTGAAGTAGTTATCACATAGGAAACTGTAGGTAGAACAGTAGTGTGTATATATCTGCAGCTATTAGAAATGTACAGCATATGTATTGGTATTTGAAGGTGTTAATTATATTTTCTTCACCCTACCCTATAACCACATATAATCCATTCCACGTGAAACTGGTATGTGCAATCACAATTAACACCCCTAGACATTTGTCTTGTTGGGTCATACATATTTGCATGTACGTTGATGCATCTGCCCTGTTCATACATCCAAACCTGATGGCCTGTTGCCATCAATCAACCCTGCATGTTGTTGGACTGTGTATTGCTGTTCAAATTATGCATGTGTTATGCTCGCTGTTCAATGGTGTGAATATCTGGGTGTTTGGTTAATGGGAATACTAATGCATGCTGTTACAACTAATTGTGAATGGTATTGTATCTTACTAACCCAAACTGTCATGACATAATGCAAAACATAGGACAACAGGGAAGGCGGGTTCCAGCGGACCCACGTCTCCCACCTCAGCTGGCGAGTGCACCTGGCAGTAGTGCCCAGTCTGGACCCTCCTCTGGTGGCCCTGTGCCACCTGCGGGTGGAAGCGCTGCAGGGGATGGGGCTCATCCCCCCTCTGCAAGTTTGGCCAGAGGAGAACCACCACTCACCCTCCATAGCGTCCGGACTGTGGTGCATAGGGAGATCCAGGAATCTGTTCTTGGGCCCCTAAGCCAGCTTGAGGCACAGGTGGCACAACTAACGGGCATGCCTGTTGCCTGGCCTACACAGCCCCCAGCACAGCCCCGTCCTGGGCAGTGAAGGTACAGTGGCAACTGCCCATGGGTGGGGATATCAGTTCCACTGTTGCCATCTGTGGGCTCATGGGCTCTGGATATCCAAACATACGTCCCCGTCAATTGTGTAACCCCCCCACATGTGTCATACACCGCCCCTGTATGCGTCTTGTTTGTCTTGTCTGTTGACCTACCCAATCTACCTCCCCAGCTATACCGACTTCCTTTACCTGACATACCACTCTCACCTAAAAAAAAAAAAAAAAAAGGGGGCACTCTGTACCCACAAAAAAATTATGCCCCATACATAGCTGTCCATTTCGCACACATGTCTGCTGGACATAGAAACTGTCAATTACAATTGGCTGTACAACAAGTATTATTGTTGTCCTTACACCTCTTTCAGGGGTGGAAGGTTTCAAATGTCACACCAAATTACAAACATATGCACAGCTGTTGCTGATGAAGAAATGGGCAGCTATGGGCCTTACTTACATCCCTCCTGCAAAACCCAAGCTTGTTTCCCTACTGTCTTACCCTCTTTGTGACCCCTTTTTCACCACTTTCCTGTCTCCCCATTTTCAATTCTTTCAAAGAAAATAGCGCGGGTGTGCGCACGAGTAAGCACTGTTAAGCGGTTGTAAGCGGGTGTGCGCGGAGCTGAATGCCAGTGCGCATGCGGGAGCTCCGAGCAAACAAGCGCTAACCCAGTTACAACTGCTTAAAAGTGCCTTAGTCACTCTGAATGACAGGTCCTGTAGTCTGTGCAAAAGCAAAATAAAATCCCACTGTCAGTCACGAACCCAGGACCTCAGAAGCAGTAGTCTGCATGACTTACCACTAAGCCATGACTGTTATATAAGAACATTGTGCTACAATAAATATATCATGTAATAGTAGGAATGAATGTAAAGGGAATATAGGATGTGTAGTACACAAAGCATGTCATGTATATTTACCGTCAAATCTAGTGGATTTCTATAATAGTAGTGTGTGAACAGAAACAGCCATGCTAGTCGGTAGCTAGTAGGTAATAATGTCAGTTATTATATATATATAAATATATGTATATATATATATATATATATATATATATATATATAGTTGTAGGTGTCAGTGTACATACATAATGTTAATCTACAACGCAGCCTGAATTATGAGAGAGATACTAATCTTTACACTCACAGAACAGTGTCCACAGCATACCAGCATGGTCCCCACCCTTACAATCTGAAAGGGCAACGCCTATCTCACATACCCTTTTATAGCACTGTCCTGAAATCACAGTGAGAACTGCAATCAGTACACAACTGGCTGCATGCAATCAGCAAATGCTGGCTAACAATTGGTGCAGAGGCCATCACATGGAAATATGCAGATACCTACAAAAGCATCCTGTACTCCCAGTCCATGCATGCAATACTTTCATTGCACCGTCTGGAGGCAGAGAGAAAGAGAGAGAGAGAGAGAGAAAGATAGAAAAAAAGAAAATAAAAACACAAACAAAAACTACACCTAAGAAAAACTAAGTTAAAGCTGTCATCAGTGACAGTATCAAGTTGGGCTAGCAGCAGCAGGAACCCATACAAATGGTAACGTAATCAGCTGTGACAAACACAGGTAATGTAAAGTAACAATTTAATAGTCTACATACTGTGAACCCTCCATATGTGTTATTGGTCTGTATCTATATGTATGTATGTCTGTGATAAGTTGTGTGTATCTTGTTTTACCCAAAGGGGATGACTATATATTTCATGCCATTCAGTGTTAGGCCATGATTCTGGCACCAGTTGTCCGTTTCAGTGAGGCCTGTCTGTAGGATGTGTGTGTCAGCTGGTGTATCGACTATGGCATCTAGTTTGCAGTCATCTGGGAACTTTGTCATCCACAACCCGCCCATGTTTGCTTTCACATCTGAGAAGTAAATGCCAAACAAGAGGGGTCCTAGGACAGAGCCCTGTGGGATACCACTTGTGACTGGCTTTGAGTCTGACATGGCTCCCGCAATTTTGACTGTATGGATTCAGTTGTTCAACCAGTTTGCAACCCATCATGTGACATATGTATTAACATTTAAGCTGATGAGCATGTCTATGATGCCTGAGTGGGGTATTGTGTTGAAGGCCTTAGGCAAGTCCAGGTAGGCTGTATGGACTGCTTTGCCCTCATCAATGGCTGTAGTGATTGTATTGAAAAAGTCAACCAGGTTCAAAAGGCAGGATAAGCCCTTCAGAAAGCCAAACTGTGTGGAGTCAAGTGTCTGTAGGTCCCCAATGTCGCTGTATATGACTTCCATAATGAATCTTTCCATAGCTTTGAGGACCAGGCTGGTTAAGCTTATGGGCCGGTAGTTCCCAGGGTCTGTAGAGGTGCCTCCTTTGTGGAGTGGGACCACTTTTGCTGTACACCAGTGTTCAGGTACATATCCCGTAGTAAGGCTAAGGTTAAATATCATTTTTATATGCGGTTGTAGCTCCTCTTGGAGTTCACGTAGCACACATCCAGGGATACCATCAGGTCCCATTGATGCTGTGTGTTCTGCTTTGCTGAGGGCGGCCCTCACCTGGACATCTGAGATGACAGGGAGGTTACATTCAGCTGTGATAAGTATTTCTTCTTTTGGGGGAGAGGGAGGGGGGATATTTGCACTGAACCTGTCTGCCAGAATGTTGCCAATATCTGTGGGTTCAGTGTATTTTATGTAGTTGTGTACTAACTCTGAGCATATCTGAGGCTTTTAGTCCATGTTTCTAACAAAACTGAAGAAGGCCTTGTGGTTACCTTTAGTGTCCTTGGCCATTTTTCTCTAAGAGTTGGCCTTGGATGTTGTTATGAGAGAACTTAGCATTTTACTAGTGCTGACCACAGATGCCTTCCCTTTACGTGATTCTGCTCTGTCCTGTAGTAGCCTCCTTCTATCGTTATACAATTTGTCTTTGGCTGGGGTCCACCAGACAGGATGCTTAACCTTTGTGCATATGGTCTGGGCTAGAATTGTGTGTGCATGTTCCATGCATTCATGAGGATGTCCGTGGGAAGCATTTGCAAAGGGGTCAGTATTGTGGGTTGTGGCTTCTACTGGCCCAGTGGGCTGCATGGATACCATCTCAGTCCTAACAAGTGAAGATCTGTCTATTCACATATATTTCAAAGTAGTCTACTGTTCTGGTGGTGGTGGTGGGATATGTATATCCACGCAGATTAGTTTGTGTCCAGATCACACTAGTGGATGACATTCCACATACAGTACCTTGTTATGAACCCCCAAAGTGAGGTGTTGCATTGGACCTGTCTCAGTGTGCTGACTGATGGGGCTTGGTACTATGTTGTATGGAATGTGGCAGGTATTGTTGCACAGGTGTCTGCTGAGCACTGATATCTGGCCATGTACATGTGTATCCACCAAGAGACACACACGTGCTACATATGGGAGTAGTAGTATTTCACTACAGTTGAGTATCATGTATAGTATGTGTGCCATATTTTGCTGACATAGTTTGCTGATATCCTGTTTGTGTTCTCTTTCAGGGACATGGCGCGTCAGCGAAATCCTGCCTACTCTGCTGCAGAAGATGAAGAGATACACCAGAGCCTGGTGCAGGATTATTCCATACTGTTTTCCCGCACCAGCCAGAATCAGCAGGAGAGGGCTGCACTGTGTCAAGATCTTGTCCGTAGGGTAAATGACATTGGCACGCATAATAGCACATATGAGCAGGTACGACATCACTGCAGTGATTTAATCAGAAATGTCGGTCAGCGTGCGTCGGATATCCACAGGCAACAGGTCACCACAGGAGGTGGGGTGGCCACACATCCCCCCCTCACCAGACTGGAGGGGCTACTCCTAAGTGTTGTGGCTCCAGCCCAGGAACATCAACAGCAACACACCTGCATTATGATGGGGGCTGGAGCCACACAGCAACACGATATGGAGCATGCAGGTAATATGCCATATGTTCACTTGACTGTTCTGTACACTGTTAGTTTATGCATGTGTAAGGTGTGTCCTTGGTATGTAGCTGTCAACATAGTATGTAATTGTGCAGGTGTGATATTGCCAATATCAGCAGCTGACATGTGAAAGGCAACTGTTGTACTACTGAACTGTATCATACGCAATATCAGTGGCACAATTGTGCCCACTGACATTAATCCCCTCATTTCTGCAGGTCCCTCCGGTGTTACAGCAAGGCAGCCCATCCATGCTGGTGAGTGTGTATTAACAATACCTATAATAGTCTTGATAGTGCTAGTAATAATAGTGTAACTCAGTAGTGCTCTGTGTGTATACTGCGGGGTGTGCATGTGTGCATGTGTGCATGTGTCCACGTGTGCATGCGTGCATGTGTGCATGTGTCCATGTGTGCATGTGTGCATGTGTCCACGTGTGCATGTGTGCATGTGTGCATGTGTCCACGTGTGCATGTGTGCATGTGTGCATGTGTCCACGTGTACATGTGTGCATGTGCGCATGTGTGCATGTGTCCATGTGTGCATGTGTGCATGTGTCCACGTGTGCATGTGTGCATGGGTCCACGTGTGCATGTGTGCACGTGTGCATGTGTGCATGTGTGCATGTGTGCATGTGTCCACATGTGCATGTGTGCATGTGTGCATGGGTGCATGTGTCTACGTGTGTATGTGTCCACGTGTGCATGTGTGCATGTGTGCATGTGTGCATGTGTCCACATGTGCATGTGTGCATGTGTGCATGTGTGCATGTGTGCATGAGCCCACGTGTGCATGTGTGCATGTGTCCATGTGTGCA
This sequence comes from Protopterus annectens, assembly GCF_019279795.1. Classification (NCBI taxonomy): domain Eukaryota; kingdom Metazoa; phylum Chordata; order Ceratodontiformes; family Protopteridae; genus Protopterus; species Protopterus annectens. The sequence goes on along the minus strand of NC_056733.1, from coordinate 1,981,719,351 downwards.
TGTGTGCATGTGTCCACATGTGCATGTGTGTTTCCTGTCTTCCTCCCACAGGTTCTTGTGCTGCTCTGGTTTCCTGCAGCAGGGAACCTGAATCTGGTGCCACAGGTACTGATAATGATGATATCTGTGTAATGGCACAGGAAGGCGTGTCAGGATCCGTCATTGGTCAGCCAATTGACAGTATACAGCTGTCAATCCCATCATTGCGCACAGTCATCCTGCCAGTACATCCTATGTCACCAATGTCCCTAGGTGATGGACAGGATAGAGTGGGCATTGACCAGGGTAATGTGGTATCTGTGGCACATGCTTCCCCACACAGCAGCCATGGGCAGGGTCCTGAGATGGTACCACACAGACAGTTGCCCATGGGTTCTCGTGGGAGCATCCGTGGGCATACTGCCTCTGGCAGACGTGCCCAAAGAGGTCTGTCAACCTCAGCTATGTTTCGGGCTGTCATGCAGGCACAGTCATGTATGGAAAGGTACACCAGACAGGGTCTGAGGGAGCTGAGAGCATGTCACACAGCCATGACTGACAGTATGCGTGACATCGCGGATGCTATCCGTAATTTCACCGATGTCATAGACAGACGTTGTGGGGACATATTACAGCAGTTCCACAACTACATGTCCATGAGCCAGGGCAATGGTGGACGGTTGCGGCATCGACGTGGCCGTATGGCAGCAACAGCAGCAGCTGGCAGTCAGCGCGGACATAAACAGGCCTGCGGACGCCCCCATAGTGCCAGCACCAGCCCCAGCATTGCTGGGTCTGTGCTGTCATCAGACCACCCCAGGAGACCACGTGCACGTGGCTCTGGACAGTCCCAACAGGGACCTGTGTCCAGTCAATGTACACCCACTTCTGATGACAGTACCCAGTCTGGCTTAGTACCAGATATGGTCCGTAGCATCCCTGCCAGGCACAGGTACCATGTCCATGGCCACAGACACTGATCTGTATGTCCTGCCAGGTGCAGTCTGTGGCTGTCCACAAACTCCAGTATATGGCAGCCATGAGGTGGAACTGTGTGCATGCATACACACATGCGAAATGTTAACATCTAGGGCTACCACATACATGCACACACTGCATCAACAGTGACCCACCCTGTACTGCTGTCCCTCACCAACACACATACACATACATGTCAATTGGTGGTATCAGTGGCAGACTCAGGCATACCTAGTTCACACCCTGTGCATATGATGAAACTGTGCCACCTCCTGCAATCTCCAACATCAGTGCAGGAACAGGTTAACATGTTGCTGATGCACAGGGTGACTACATAGAAGTGTATTCATAGTATCATGCTGGTAACAGTACAGTGTGCTGGTATGATTGTGTGTATATCCCAGCATGCCTGATGCAGTAATTGTATGACTGTCCTGAATTGTTATCTACACCCATAGTAAGTACCATAGTGTAACAGCTGCACATTTTTGCATACCGGTGGTAAGGATGTCAACAGATAGTCACATACATAGGTAGCACAGGGGAGAAGGTAATGCAAGTAGTGATACGCTATGATGGACATGTACACTAATGGTAGCATGTTGCCCACAACGACTATGCAATGTTGATGTTCGCACATGTTGATATGTGTGCAGTACCAATTTAATTTAAATTAAATTAAATTTTAAATAATGTCAGTTTTACCATGGACATCTGAGCTGTGCATTCCTGGGTACATGTTTATAGTGCCTGCATAGTTGCACTGTTACCTACTGGAAGTGGTACCCCTTCTTTGTTGTACAATGGACTACTTCCAGCCCTGCTTACTGTAGCTTTGTTTGCATGCATGTTTGCTTGAGGTTCCCTGGAACACTGATTTCACCTGCAATGCAGATTTACAGAGCTTCTGTGGATTCCTAGTGACATCTGCATAGCTTACTATACGTATGTCAATGTCTCACTTGACAGAACTTCACTGTCTGCCCTGTTTGCATGTACATTGCCTGTGACACATTGCATATGACTTACCTGGCATTTGCCCATGTGTGCAGTCATAAATGCCAGTGCTATGAAATCAGAAGGAGTACAACCACACATACTCACCTTCAGTATGTTGTTCCCCATTGGCCCTATGTGTTGGTAATCACCATGGCAATCACACTACTATGGTAGCATGTACAAAGGTAACTTGTGAATCACCTCTATGGTCCAGTTGTGGTATATGTGAGTCATGTGGCAATGTCACAGCTGCCACATGTATGCAGTCAACCCTCTCCCCTGGCCAGGAACGTACAACACATGTGTGAGATGCAACCACATAGCCAATCTGGGGACTGAGCACTCTGAACCCAGTACTGCCATATCCTGTCAGGTGGCATGACATACTACAGTGACTACAATACCAGTCTGACATAGACCTGTACTGACAGCAATCCAAACACATGAACACACTGGGGCATACTTGGAGCCTCAGAATAGCATCCTGCCTGAGCATCACACACCTCCGCAGCTGGCACACAGGCATACGTTAAGTCGGAACAGAGCACATGACACACATGGCACGCACATCCTGTGTGCCAAACACTCACAGCCTGTAGGGCTACACAACACACCTGCTACAGATGTGTCAGGTACCTCTCTTGGCCGGTGCAGTGGGGTCCCACTCAACAGGCTGTACATGGTGAAGGTCACAGTGATATGCCCGTGGGGCACTATGGTCCACCACATAACACATGCATACAGGTCAGTCAGAGGCATAGACACATATGACACAGTCATTGTCCATGCCACTATGGATGACCTGAGACGTACCTCCCTGGACTACATGATAGGGAACATAGAAGGGCTCTCACAGCATGTGGCACGGGCTGGTATGAGCCTGACCTTGGTTGCCATCATACCCTCACCAGGTATGCTCCCACAATATGTAGGAAGGGTGTTCTATGTCTACATTTTGCTCAATCTCCAATGTCATTCATACGGTATCCAATGGCTGTCAGCATGTGCTTACATGCTAGGGAAGCCACAATGATTTGCGAGGGGCAGCTTGCACGTGTCACCCATGGGCCATTGTATATTGGCGAAGCCTCTTGATACACACATAGTGCCTTTTTCTGCAGGGCTCAGATTACATAGCCACCTCCGCGGGTATCACACGGGATAGGACACTAACAGTAATGCTACGTAACACCAGCAGTGTACACCGCAAGATGCATGCATTGGACACTGTCCTCAGCATGGTAAACTGCAATATCTGTGCAGTAACAGATTCCTGATTCACGGCTCACAGGTGCAACCCATCACTGCCAGGTTATACCTCATACCATGCCTGTCGTCCCCTACACATGTACCACACATGAACAGGGGGGAGGTATCTCAAGGCACCACAGATACACACACCTCCAGGTTGTTGGCACAGCACAAAGCATCAGGGCCTATCCATGTGCAGCTAACAGTGTGTTGGACTGCCTTCTGGTTCATAGCCTGGCACACACAACCCTCCCATACACAGGAAACCCACCTGTCCTCCCTAACAACACTGGGAATATGATGGCCTCTACATATTTCTTTATATGGCTGGACTGCATCCAGCCGAACATTGTGTGTGAGCATTACTGTAGCTACAACACACTAGCTGAAAGGTTCCTAGCATGTAGTCACTGAATTGCAGTGGAACAACATGTTACCACTCCCACAACAGGTGGGAACATGCAGCACCTGTTCATCAACTACATGTAGACTATATGGCCCAGACCAGATGTGTATCCCCCGCTGTTAGGATGATACCATATACAACTCACACTGTATATACACATACCGCATGCAGCCCCTGCACAGTAAGACACAGTCATAATGCTATGCAGTGCAAATACCATTTATTCACTTGAGGCACGTGTCAGACATGGGAACTATTGAAGGTCACAAGTATATATGTGTATGTGGCACACACATACATCATGTGTGCATTGCCATTGCTGGTTTAAGCAATGTCATGCATTGTTATGAACAACAACCCACACATGGGCATTTTGTGTGACACAAACACACGTGGCAGTTGTGGGTTTCCAAAACATACATAACTGTGCTCTGACAGTAGTAATAGACCCAGTAGCGGAGCGCACTATTTGCATTACTGGGTGATTTGCCCTGTTTGGTTGCACTTATAGTGTGGTGACATCACCTGTGTTTACTGGGGGAATTGGCAGCATCTGGTGTATTGTAGTAGTTGCCAAAAGGAACTGTTCTCTCACACTTGCAATTACACACACCCTACTACCCCCCCACACACGCACTTGCCATTTGCAGGATTCATACCTCTACATAACTATGTTATGCCACTTGAGAGAAACGCATTAGCGGAGCGCGCTATTCGAATTACTGGAAGGTTCCTCTTCTCTGGCTTTACTTATAGGGTGCTGACATCATTAGTGTTTGGAAAGGGGAATGTGCATCATGTAGTGTGTTCTCCTGATTGCCAAAAAGCACATATTTTTCATACAGAATTGCATACAAACAAACTCCCCTCATCCAAACACACACATTTGCCATTTGCAGGATTCAAACCCCTACCTAACTATGTTATGACACTCGAGACGGACGCATTAGCAGAGGACGCTATTTGCATTACTGGGAGGTTTCCCTTCTCCTGCTGTACTTATAGGGTGCTGACATCATCAGTGTTTAGAAAGGGGAATGTGCATCCTGTTGTGTGTTCTCCTAGTTGCCAAAAGGGACATTTCTTTTATGAAGACTTGCACACACACTAACCCCCCTACACACACACTGGACATTTGTAGGATTCAAACCCCTACCTAACTATGTTATGACACCCAAGACAGATGCATTAACAAAGCGCACTATTCGCATTACTGGGATGTTTCTCTTCTCCTGCTGTACTTATAGGGTGCTGACATCATCAGTGTTTAGAAAGGGGAATGTGCATCCTGTTGTGTGTTCTCCTAGTTGCCAAAAGGGACATTTTTTTCATGCAGACTTGCACACACAACAACCCCGCTCACCCCCACACACACACACACACACACTGAACATTTGCAGGATTCAAACCCCTACCTAACTATTTTATGACACTTGAAGGAGACGCATTAGCAGAGCGCACTATCCGAATTACTGGGCATCTGTTTTGCACCTGCAGTATTTATAGGGTGCTAACATCATTATTTCTACAGAGGTATGTACATCTAGTACTACCTGTCAGGTGGGGGATAGCATATATAAGCATTTGCAGCCACCTACTTCAGGGTCAGATATGCACATCGCACTGGCAGGTTATGTTCTATACCATGCTTCGTGACCACAGGACCTGTAACACAAAACACAACCAGTCCAGACCACCCCTCCCACATCCAGGACACACACTTTGCTTTCCTGGGAACAGTGCCAGGATATGCAGGTGTTCACATGCACCATTCCAGTTGTTAATGTCAGGTACAGGCATATTGTGTGTGGGAACTACTCAGGCCTCTACAACATTACCCTACAGCCACTACAATTTGTGAGTCCATGTGCTATGGCAGAACCACTCACCACAGCCACAAGGGGGAATACATATTGCACCTGACCATCTGCAACATGGGTACTCACTGTTCCACACCACAGGTAGACCACCATTGTTGATATCTGACCATACCCACCTTTCCCTGGACATCCATATCCCATCCCCACCCCCAGGCTAGGTTGTCACTGCAAACAAACTGTATTTATCACAAGCATACTTTACACTTGTGAAGACTGGGGTGGAAGACTTCAAAGGACCCATGCTCGGGGAGTATACAGGCCACTCTGCATAATCCTTGTCAATTGCATTCTATGAGCATGTGGAACATTTGCATTGATCATGCTATCCCTAATATACCTATGACTGCTCCACAACAGGACACCTGTTAGGTGTACAACAGGCATATATGAGCTGTCCAACAGACAGAGTGAGCTAATACATTGCAGAGCAGTAGCCCACAGAGGGAGGACATCTCTGAACAGTACCAGCACGACTCTTCAATCCCACATAATCATCACGACACAGTGTTGACGGTGAAATTGTCCAGACAATGCAGATAAGGCTCCCCTCAGTCTGTTATTGATGCCCACTTACTGTTAGTGGTCCTCAGCAACCCTCTTCCAGCACACACCAACAACATGGATGTGGCTTAGCACATTCAAACCCTGGGATCTCCACTGTGTCCCTGCTTGACAGAGGCACAGCACACTAGCCTCACACGGTGCCTTATGTGACCTACTTTACAGTGGCACAGTAGCCTACTGTACTGGGGAGGCAGACGCCAAGCACACTCTGGCTAAGCTGTCATTCCCTAGGGCAAACAGCCTAGTGTTGACCTCTACACCCATATGTTTAATTGTCAGATGCACATTATTTGTTGCTGATAGACTGTATTGCAGGTCTTTATTGCCATAGCATTCCCTGTTTGTATGAACAACGTGTGTATCTGTGGAAGATGTTTGCATATGGGAGGGATCCACTATATCACGTATGTCTCTGTAGTCATTTAACTGAGTGCACTGGGCAGATTGCTGTAATGTGGTTGGTTCCTGGAATAACACATACAAATACCAGATATGTGTGGCCAACTGCTAAACTGAGATTTGGCCTAAGTGTGTGAGCATGCCCAGTTCAGCCTTCCCATGGCATGTTGTCTGACATATGTCTCATTTATCAAAGTGTGCGAGCATGCCCAGTGTGTGCTTTCCATATGTTGAACTCTGCAGCCCACCACATTTGTGGATGAGTGTGGACTTCAACAATATCTCCCATTTATGGTTGCGTGTTGTGTGTCATGTTGTGTAGTTACTGTCTGACTGCTTTGTGTGTGAACACAACAGGGATTATACTGTGCCTGCAGGGTTTGCATGGGATACTTTGCATACAGTTGTCAACATCCTTTCATACTGACCTAACACTGTAGTACCGTATAGTGTACTGGTTCAGTACTTTCACTGTGGTGGACAGTATCCTGGGCTTTAGTCCTATCACTGCTTTACATTCCCATAGTGAGCACAACAGCCTGGTTAGGGGCCAGTTGTGCACATCTGACCATGTTGCATTATGTTCAGATATGAGCTACTTATACCAGGCTTGTCCAACATTGGTAGTGTATTCCACAACATAGGTGTACATTGGCAAACAGTAGCGATGTGCCCTAGGCCATTTCTAATGCTAGTCGGAGAGTGTGTTTGTCCTTCGACACACATTGTAAGTGGAGTTTGCCATGACATATGTCATGGTTAGTATACTGTGCCTCCGTCTACCTGTGACATAACAGTGATACCCAGGGTAAACCTACCATCTCCCATCCACTCATCATGATTCCTCTTGAGGTGAATCGATGAGTGACTCTATGGATAACCTGTACTGGGAGTTTACTCATGAGTGGGGGTGGCTTCTGTGTTATGGATCATGCAGTACAGCTTGTTCTATGTATGTCAGTGCTGGGGTTCAGGTCTCTCATGTGCATAGCTCACTGCCATTCAGATTGTACAAGGTGCAGCATGTTCATTGATTCCAGCTTGGACATGGCTTTATACATCAGGCACAGCTTGCCTCTGGGTGGGCAGTATGGCAGTGTGTGGAGCTGCAGTTTGTTTAATCAGGCAACACATGGAATCTGTTCAAGCTCTTTGATACTCCTGGTGAGGTACTGTTGGGGACTTTACAGTTGATGGAGGTGTCTGCTGAGGTACATCCCACAGGGGCTATTGTAGTCAATTGTAACGCTGATGAAGGATGACTGCAGAGCCACAATGACCTCCCCTTATCTAGATCTGACAACCTTCATGATTAGGTGGGTATACGGTATGTTTCTGTGAACACTACAGCCACATGTTTGTCCAATGCAGGATATCTATCACCTTGTGTCCCCAGGTCTCTCATTACATGTTAGGTACGCAATGGGTTAACATCTATGTGGTAATTGGTGGGCACGTACTGTATATCCACGGGGGTTGACTATACACTTTTCTGCAATTAGCTTGCTGACATGGCTATGGCACCAGTTGTCTATTTCTATGTGGCCCTTTTGTGGGATGCCTGTGTCAGCTGGAGGGTCAGATATGGTGGGCAGTTTGTAGTCCTCTGCATACATGTTCAGACACAGTCCTTCCATGTTGGCCTGTACCTATGGGACATATATACCAAACGAGGGAGGTCCCAGGACCAAGCCTTGTGGGATGCCAGTTATATCTGGTTTGTAGTCTGACATGGCTGCAGCATGTCTGACCATGTCAGTTCTGTCCTTGGTCTGGTTTGCAACCCCTCTACTGACATATGGGTTTATATTTAAGCTGGTGAGCATATCTATAATGCACACGTAGGGTATTGTATGGAAGCATTTGCAAGGTCCAGCTACGCTGTGTGGACCACATTACCCTCATCAATGACCTTAATGACTGTTTCAAATGAGTCAAACATGTTTAGGGGCAGGATCTGCACTTAAGAAAGCCACACTGGGTAGGGTTCAGTGTCAGTAGGTCCCCAATATCTTTATGTCTGCGGTACATGCCGATCCTTTCCATAGCTGTGCAGACCAAGCTTCTCAGGATTCTGGGGTGGTAGTTTGCAGTATCCATTCAGGCAACACCTTTGTTGAGAAGGACCACTGTTGTTGTACACTGCTCTTTGGGTACATATCCTGTGGTAAGGTTGACATTGAGCAGTAGTGTGATTTGGCATTCCATTCTTCTTGGAGTCCATGTTGGACTCAGCCCAGGACACCATCTCATACCATTGCTGCTCTGTGTTTTGCTTTGTAGATGCTGGCTGTTACCTCAGCATCTGCAATGTCAGGGGGCCAGCGGTCTGCTGGGATAGATATTTTGCATTCTGGGGGGGGGGGGTTGCACTGCACCTGTCAGGTTTTATGTTGGCAATATGTGTGTGTGTTTGGTATGTTGTTTGTAATATTTGTGTAATTCAGAGCATATCTGTGAATACCCAACATGGTTCCTACCATCAGTTGAGTAAGCCTTGGGATTATCCTTAGTGTCCTGTACAATTTGTATCTTCATAGGTTCATACTAGGCTATCCACCCTAGGGCATTTGTAAGCCTAGCCAGAGTGTGTGTGTCTTCCGCCTCCCCTTGCTATGTGAATATTATGGCCATTTATGATTTACTTTACTGTGCCTCTGTCTGGATGTGACACAGTGAAGACCCCCAGTGTACATCTATGATCATCCATCCACTTGGCAAGATTCCTGTTGAAGAGTGTCAGTGAGGGGCTCTGCCTAACATGGAGTGGGATTCTGTTCCAGGGTGTGGGGTGCCTCTGGGTTATGTATCTGTCCCTCCAGCACATCCTATTTCATTATGTGTTGAGGTTGACATCTCTCACTCTCACAGCTCCGATGGCTTTGAATTTTCTGGGGTGGAGCATGTCCATTACTCCTGTGTTGGACATGGCCTTGTACAACAGACATACGATGCCTCTGTGTAGGCAGTATGTGACTGCATTCAGCTGGGGTGTCTACAGCCAGGCAGCATATGACATATATTTGAGACCCTTTATCCTCTTGGTGAGGTACCTTTGAGGTCTTTCTAACTGCTGCAGGTGTCAGGTAAGTTACATCCCAAATGAGGCATTGTACTAGATTATGGGTCTTATAAGAGAACAGTACAGGGGCACAATGACCTCTGTTGACATAGATGTGACTCCTTTCATGATACGGTGTCCAATATAGACAGTCTTCCTAGCCACATTAGCATTGTGAGTGTCACATAACAGGTTACTGTCCACTTGTGTCCCTAGGTCCCTGATTACTCCTTCCATACATAATGGTTTACCACCTATGTGGTAATTTGTGAGTACCTTGTTTGGTATTTGGTGGGACATTCATACTGTCCAGTGTCTTCAGGATGGCTGGGTGGGGTTCCTGTGTGTGAGAGTGTGGTCTGTAGCATGCTTCAGACTGTACAGCAGTTTTGCCTATGGTTAGGTACACATGGGTGGTCTCCGATGCTTCGTGCATTGTTAGTTACCTGGATGTATGGGTGTCTGTGCTGAATATGGATACTCCCCCTCCTTTTATGTTTTGGTCCAGGTTTTGGGGCGATAACGCATGATATGAGGTATAACCTGGTAGTGCTGGTGTGCTGTCAGTAGGCTTGCAGCAGGTTTCTGTCACTGCATAGACATCGATGTTCTCCATACTCGGGAGGGCCTCAGGAGCATGCATATTGCGGTTTACACGTCTGGCATTGGTCAGCATTACCCTTATGTTTCTTACCACTTATGTTTTCTAGGGTGGTGGGTTAGTCTTTTCAGCCTTGCCTACGTAAGGCTCTATGGAGGTGGCAAAAGCCTTGTCCAATATCCACATGCCCAGGGGTAACAGGTGCAAGCCATCCCTGGAACAGCAGCATGGCTTGTCAAGCATGACATCCCAAGCAGACAGACATTAGATCCTCTTGGAATGACAGCAGTAATTGTGCCACTTGTTAAAGCTGATCATTCTGTGTTTGTACTGTGGCATCATTCTTGGTGAGGGTAGGATGCTGCAAACGGTCAGTGTCATACCGGCCTGGAGTACATACTCAGAGAGCTCATCTATGTCTCTTTTCATGTAGTCCAGGGAGGTACATCCCATGTCAATCACACCAGCATGGACAATGACTGCATCATATTTCTACTTGCTTTGGGGTGACCTGCGTACTTGTGTTATGTGGCATATTGTAGCAGCCTACAGGCAGCTTACTGTACCCTTTCCCTTGTTCAGTCTGGTGAGCGGGACAGCAGTGTGTCTGACTTTGGGGTCACCTATTACAACTGTATCAGGCATGTTGTTTCTCCTTCTGGCCTGTGACTGTTTGGCACACAAGCTTTGTGTACTATGTGTTGCACGTGCTATGTTTGGAGGTTGTGGTTGCTTGGGGGTCTGCTTTGGAGGCCTCTGTTGGTGTGGTGCATTTGTAATTGGGGCCTCTGAGAATGTTTTTCTGTGTTTATGTGTTTGGTTTGCAGTTGTGATAGGTCTATGTGGGACTGGGTTTGTGGTGTGTGTGGTTACCTTCTCCTCCTGACTAGTTTTGACAGTACTGAGTTGAGGGAGCTCAGCCTCCGGTTTGGATAAATGGTTGCATCTCTCACATATATTTGTATTTCTTGGGGGGAGTTGAGGGTTGTCTGTGTACTTGGGGCAGGTGTAACATTGCCTCGGGATTCACAGATTCAACTTGTTGTAGCTGGCCTTAGTGGATTGTATGTGTGGACATATTTTATTGCCATACTACTGATCAGTGATTACTTCCCTTTTTATGTTTGCTCTATCATGTAGTAGCTTCCTCATTCTCTTGCATGGTTTGGTAATGGCTGGAGTCCAGCAGGCCAGATGCCTGCGTGTATGGCATTGTGTCTTGTTTTTATTTGTGATTGCATAATCCAAGCATTCCTGGCTGTGTTCATGGAATGCCGGTATAACAGGTTCTGAGGTGTGGCCCATATTTTGCACCTGCACAGGGCCTTTAATGGATTCCACATCAGTTTGGAGGGGTGCAACTTATGCTTTACACATGTTTTTCACTGTGGTTTTCTGGCCAGGGACTGTGGTCAGGATGTATATATCCAGTGTGATTACTCTATGGTCTGGTCTTACCAGTGAGGGATACACTTCTCATCTTGCCATCCAGTACCCATGTTGCTGATTATCACATCCAGTATGCTTACCCCTCTTGTGGGAGTGGTACGTTGTTCCTGTGCATTTTGGTTTATGGATTCTAGGAACTTTTCTCCTACAGTCTGGGTATTTTCAGTCAACCAATATAATGTGGTTTGGGGGGCTTGATATATTCATGTATACCAACATAGGCCAGGTGCAGTTTCTGGTGTTAGGATGGTAGTCTGTAGCAGGCTATAAACTGGGAAGCAGTTTTAGCCACTGTTACTTGACCATGGCTAGTCCATGCTGCTTCTTGTTGTGGTACCAACATGGGGGTGTGGTTATCCTTGACAATTATTGCTAGTCACCCTCCTTTTGTAGCTTGTTCCATGTTTTGAGGCTGTACAACACAGTATGAGGTGTAACCTGGTAGTGTTAGGGTGCTATTGTGAGCCTTGACCCAGTTTTCTGTTACAGGACAGATATCAACATTCTCCATACTGGGTGAGTTTACACTGCATGCATCTTGCTGTTTAGACTTCTGGCATTGGGTGGCATTACATCTAGGTTCTTATCCCTTGTGGTACCTATGGAGGTGGGTTTGTGTTTTGAGCCTTACCTATTCAGGGCACGCTGTGGGTAATGACAGCCTTTGCCAGTATCTATGAGGCCTGGACTGATATGTGCACGCCACCCCTAGCAGGTGGAGCATCATGTCATGCTCAGCATGTCATCCCAGGCTGGCACACATTGGATCCCCTTTGACTAACTGCAATACTCCAGCCAATTATTGCAGTTGATCATCCCATCATCATATTGTGGCATCATGCTTGGTGAGGGTAGGATGTTAGTCAGGGTCCTCAAGTGTGCATATACTACATGGTGTTACATTACTTAACACATGGCATTCATGCCTCAGGTGGTGCTGCAGGGCTGCCCCTGTCGGATGCACATATTACACTCCCTGTACATGTTTGACAGCAGGTTATGTCATTTTAGGCATCCATGTTATTATATGAGTGAGTCAGAGAGGGGTATCATTCCCAGGGTTCCTACTGAGCCAGTGTATGTGCTATGCGTTGCCTCTTTGCCAAGGCCAGGGCATACTGGGAATGCCTCCTTCTGCCTACTGGGGCAGGCTCAGGTTGTTCCTCCTCCGAGTCACGCTCTGCCTGTGATGGCCTTGGCAATGGTGGGGGGCTGTTTGGCCTGGCCCTATGCTGGTCCTGCTGCAGCTGTTTTCGCAAGATCATATTATGTAGCATAGCACATACCATGGCAATTTGGGTACATGTAGTTGGTGAGTACTGCAAGGCTCCACCAGATGTGTCCAGACACCGGAACCATGACTTGAGCAGCCCAAACACATGCTCTGTTACATTACGTGTTTGTGCGTGTGCCTCATTATGGCGTTCCTGTTCAGGTGTGTGTGCATTTCTGATGGGTGTCATCAGCCACGGCTCCAGTGCATAACCTGCATCCCCCACTAGGTGTCCGTGTGGGATGTCCCTATTGGCAAATGTCTGGTACAGCTGCGTCAAATGCCAGATATGGGAATCATGGTAGCTCCCAGGGCAGCCAGCACACACATTCATTATTATGCCTCGGGAATCACACACGACCTGGCAGTTGATGGAGGGGAAGCCCTTGTGGTTAAAGTAGGCCCTACCCCGCTCACCGGCTGGTGCTTTGATGCGTATGTGCGTGCAGTCTATTTCACCCACTACCTCAGGGTATTCCGCTATTTGCTGGAAGAGACGCATATTGCTGGCCAATACCTCACGGGCATTGGGGAAATATACATGATCACCAAGATGTGCTGACATGGCATCCAGGAACTGGTGCAGTACCCTGGAGGCTGATGCCTGTGACATCCCCATCATATCACCAGTTGGTCTCTGGAAGGTACCTGTTGCTAGTATTCTTAGGCCAACACATACCTTGGTTTCCACTGGGATGGGTTCCCCTCTGTTGGTTCTGTGTGTGAGGCGTGGCCTGCACAGCTCGACAATTTGCTGCAGGAGGTCTCTGTCCACTCTATTGCGCTCTACTATCTCCAGCTCATGTAACCCGTGGTAGGTGACCCTGGGCCTATACACTCTTCTCCGTCTCCTCACTGTAGGTTGTCTGGCACCATCTGCATTGTCACCACCCTCAGCAAGTCGCCTATGTCTCCTTATGACAGCTATGGCAGCCCCTAGCATTTCTGCTCTGAGTTCAGCTTTTTCAGTTTTCACTTCTAATAGCTTACTCCTATCTTGCAGTGTCTCTTGTGAGAAACATCCTGCACTGCTGTTTGCAGAGTTTTAAGTGCTTGGCTGAGCTACTATTCTGCCTGTGTGATTGCCTGCTTCTAATTGGTTTCACCTGCTAGCTCCAGCAGTATTCCCTGCTAGCTTCCTACTAATTCTGTTGTTTCCTTTTTCCTTTCTGTTTCCTCAGGGGGGAGCAACGTGCATACCAGCAGAAACATGCTCACAGTGGCTTACACACGCGCACACATGCTTACACGGTTCACAATCTGCTTATTCGGGTTAAAACGCGCGCACACCAGCGCAAACAGTGTTACAAGTCTGCCAACAGGCTCCCACATGCTCAGTCTGCCTTACACGCGTGCACACTGCCCTACCCGCGCCTCATGGCGTGCACACGTGCGCATGCACACCCAACAAGAAACTTTGGTGTAAGCAACAGTGTACAGCTTCCATTTCTTGACTTTCCCATGCTTATCTTGTGGCACTCCTCTTTCCATGATATGTGTCTGACATCTGTCATGTAACACTGACCTCCAATGAACTGCTTTTCTTTCTACCATTCCCCCCTGTGATGTCACCTATCTCCTACTCTATTCCTCCCCTTTATGTATCTCTTACACTACTCAGAATGTGCTCATTTGCTATGTGACAGTGGAATTCAGTATCCTAACACTCATTTACATCAGATTGCTTAGTTACATGTCTTAGACTCAGCTTCCCCCCTTAGCAACCACTAAACGGTGGCCATGTTGTTTTTGGTCTGCTGGTCCCTGTATTGTAAATCCATGTATTGCATGAAACCCACATTTGTGGGTTTATAACCTTAATTTTTATGTTTTATACAGCGCAACCCGTTTGCGCAGGGCTGCGCTGCGTTTAAACTATTATTATTTTTCATATTTGCATCGGGGTACCTTGCCAGTGGCCACATATTTGACCATTGGCATGCTGCCTGACACATATGCACCCTTTATTTGGAGCTGACATGGCTCCATTGTGATTTTTGCAGAAACGTACTCAGTTGTCAACTGAGTACATTTCTGCAGCCAAAACGGCTCTTACACGGGCTGCTTTCTGCTTCGTGGATCGCTATTCTACCTCATTTGCATGCCTTTCGGCTGCAACTGAGGTATTTAGCATATCCACGCCCAGTCCATGTAAGAGACGTTTTAGCTAGTCTCTTACACGAAGTTTTGGGCTGTTCCTGGATCGCGAGGCTTGCATGGAGTTTTACATGTCTCTTGCACTCCGTGCAAGCCTTTGTGAATCCTACCAGGTTTGAATGCAAGCAAAAAGAAATGAATCCTTAGTATGACGTGAGATATAGTGTTGGACAGAGAATGCTGATTGTCCACCAGGTTTGAATGCAAAAAAAAAAAGCTATTAAAAAAAAAAAAAAAAAAAAAAAGAGTATAATTAAATAATAACATAAAATATGTGCATTTTGTATTATGTAGCACGTGTTGTTTTGCTGTATTTTAGTTACAGTTGTTAATTATGTTATAGAATGGCTTATCTGATTTGTTAATTATGTCATGTAATTTTTATTTAAATTAGATTGAATGTCTTTTACTTTGATGCCTTGAGAAAGGGTGCATGTCTGAATGTTTTGTAGTTAATCGTGCATACTAAAGTTGTGTCGTTTTTGGAGCTTTGGTTTTCCCCATACCTTGGTTATTTCTTACTGTTGAGCTCCAATTTAACAGTTCCACTTTGGTTATTTAGTGTAACAAGAAGGAAATCCAGCCATCCTGCAAAAGCTACATATAGTCATAGGGCAGGTACAAAAAGAAAGATAAAAGAAAGATAAAAGAATGAATATCAGTCAGCCTCCAACACTGATTAGAGGTAGAGAGATTTGTCAGTGTTAACAGGAAGTTCATAGAAATGACTCCGTCATGGGATATTTGATGTGATGCCTGTTGTGCCACAGTATTCACATCTGGATTTATGCAAGACAGCTTGAATGATTCTCAAGCAGATTATGAATGGTCCAGAGGTCATTTTGTTCCACCATAGCAGAGTGCAGGAAAATGATCATTAACTGGAGCAGATACTGATTCTGGAGACTCCAATGAGTGTGCAAAACAAAATTGCAAAAGGACTACATGCCACAGGATGATTAATCCATTGCATGACTTCTTCTAATGAGGAAATTAAACTATCGACAAAATAGCAGGTTTATGTAGAACCATTGAAAAGCCTAACATATTTATGTCCTGAACAAAAAAAACAACAGTCTTTTCAGCAGGATTATGTTCTTCATTTTCCTCATATGTTACAAATACTTTTAAAGATTTGAGTGTCTGCAGTTGAAGTCCTAACAGACATTTCAGTTTGTAACCCACTTGAGTTACAATAATATGTTACCCTTTCACTTTATGTGCTTTAAGACACTACAAATTGATTGCTTTGCATCAGGTTCCACATTATCTCCACATTGTTTGTGTGCCTGATTTGCATGTGTTTTAAACCTGTGTACATTGACTCATGTAAATTTTTCAAGGCACTGACAGTTTCAAAGTAGGTGCTATATTCCTGATAGCATCCTACCCGAGCATGAAGAGCATGCTTTTAAGGAGCACCAAAAACTAGCATCTGTTTAGAAGTAGAATAATGATTACTTCACAGTTTTTTCTGAAGTCAGAAAACTTTATTCCACAACTACAGTGAGTGGTGCAAGGTGCTGATTATTGGCGAATCATTGTGATATGTTAGCATCAGTCCAGTATACTCTTCTCTGATATGTTCAGATTTTGAAATAAATGTAATTCTCTTAGCATAGTTTTGATTACTTTTCATCCTTTCAACCATTTGGTTCTGATTATTGTCTGATTACAAGAAAAAAAAATAGACAGGAGCAACCACACAAATGAATGTGTTATGTCTAGGACCATGTCAAGTTAACACAGTAATAAAAAGTAGAGAAGAACAGAGTTTTTAACTGCATAACTGGTACATGTCAGAGGACAATTATAATTTGTGTAACTTGTCATGGAGCTGACGTTTGATCCACATAAGTGAGCCGCTGGTTAGGTCACAGCATTTAGTTTGTCTAGTAAAAGAACGCAGGCGACTACACCAGAGCTTTATTTTGCCACATGACAATGTCATTGCACGTCAGCATTAATGGATGTTCAGTATGACTGCAACATGATATGTAAGTATCCCCATAGGTTTGCAGGTTCAAGACACAAGGTTTACTCTTTCATAACCACAGATATTTCAGACTATTATTTTCCACTTGGTCTTCAGGGAATGGTTATAATAGTATTTAAGGCACCATATTTGTGGTCAGCTGCACTACATCGGTTGCTTCTTACTTTCTGACTCCAACATTGTTTTTTAACTGTTATATTTAAGCTGTTTAAAGGCACATAATGGGCAGAATGATTTAGTTATATAAAATAAACGGTAAGACTCTGGGAACTGAACAGAAACTCATATAGAATGCTTTATTAACCATTTTAATAATCTGAAAAGACATGGGTGAACAAATGCCCTTTCAAAGTGAAGTGCCATTTCATCTAGAGAGGTAAAGAATTCTAAAGAGATATGACAACAAAAAATCAGTTGCACAGCCTCCAAATATTTTAAGTATAACTTAAGAAATCTGTATCAGCCTTTAATTTCCTGAGCAAAGTGGTGACCATGGTTAGAAATTTGAACAAAACCACTTAGGCAAGTGGTCATGTGTTCATGGAAGACTACATTTACAGGTAAGATAAAAAAAAAGAGAAATTACCTTGCTATACTAACAAAACATGTTTCTCTTATGCTTTGTTACTCCTTTTGAGATGTACACAATATCCTAGTTCTGTTTCAGACTGCTTACTGAAAAAAGAAAAACACAGTTCCATAATTAGAGCTAAATAGGCATACATGTGGCCTATATGTTGATAAAACATTGCAGGTGAAAATTTGCAAAGTATGCAAAAACTAGAGTGTAGAACATGAGCCAATAAACACATAAACAGTATTGGAATGTTGTGCCTATCTCACAAGGATCAAGAAAAATAAGAACTGTATTCCTCTACAGAAAGTCTGTTAACATGCAACATAATAACATTTTTTCTGCACAGTTTGTGGTTAAAACAACAGCTAACTGACGTGCAATTTGATTAAGCAATTGTTCCATGTTGATAGTGACTGGCAAAGTATGCTGTAAGATCTCTCTTCAGATTAGAGTTTAAAATTCCTACATCAGCAATAATTTAATTACTTTAATTTTTATAGATACATTGTCATTGTTTAACTGCAAACTGACTGCCCAAAAGCTAAAAGAACACCTCCATTGCTTTTGTCTCTTAAATCTAATTATTGATTACAAAATTAAATGCATTTAAAACTGCTAAGCCATTTGTACTGCTGCAATGCAATGTAATCCTTTGCTTTAGCTGGTGGATGACATTTCCTACTCCCCTCTAACGTTTCGACTTGCTTTCAGAAAGTTCCTTTCCCTGTATGAAGGATGAGTGAGAAAGTAAACTGATCTATTACTTTTTTTTTTTTATTTATTTACAATAAGATAATACGTGTTCCTCTTTATTTTTTAAAAATACTGCAGCTGGGACATATACACTTGAAAGAGCACCCATTAACTAACAATTTCACAAAGGTTGTGCACATGATTGTTAAACACAATAAATATCACGTTTGACAGCGCATTTGATAACAGATAACTCACAGTTAATCCTGACACCTGGTCATTTTGCAAGTGAGGCTGCCATTTTACTTGGTTCTGTAATGGTATGAATTTAACATGACCACACTGAAATGTAGAATAATGATAGGCCATGAGTGATCTACATGAGTCATCATTTATTTCATACTGGGGATAATCCAAGGTAGATTAATGGAAATGACTTGCCTTTTATGCACAGATGCCATGCTGTATAGAATACTGAAGAATATGAACCAACTAACAGCTTCCTCTAGTAGTAATTTTATAACAGGTGTCTAGTCAACCATCTCTACAAGATAACTGAAAGCAGATAAGGAATATTTTTGTGTGTTTTACAGAGACAGTACCTAGGTTCATTAACTTATGTTGGTGTGACTGCACATATCAAATGTGTGCAGAAGGTCACTGATGCTGTTTACTATTTTGCCTGTGTGACTTTTCTCCTTGGGTGTGAAGTAAGGACCCACTAAAAAGGTATTATTACAACTAGATGTTTTATATGCTTTAACCATGAGAGTGATCAACTGCGTAAAGGCAGAGTTGAAATGCTAGGGACCAGACTCATCCTTCGATAGTTTTTGATCAATAATGATATCACGTCCAGAGATGAGATTAGTTTTCACTTTGGTGCACAGCCGTTGACAGGCCTCTTTGACCATAGGCTCATCTTTTTCTGAGGGGGATATAAAAGCAGACTGCTGATGATGGCTTTATTTTACTGATTATTTTTATGACTCAGGATGGACTTCCTTTGTTCATAGTAATAGTGTCTGTATTTGAGGTGCGTAAGCCATAAGGTTGCCTTGACTACCATCCCCTCCAACACTTTTGTGGATCCTGTCAGCTCTAACAATATTGTAACTTGTATGTGAGACCTCTGAATCATAGAGGCAGGTTTTTAACCAGATTTCAGAGACTGTTAAGAGGTATCATTGGTAGGTGAGGAGATATAAGTGAATTTGGTGAGACGTATTTTAAAGCCTTAGCTCTAAGTTGTACTATTTTCAGAAAATAGCTCTGAACCAGTTGCATTAGGCAGAGCACAGTGGTGAGTTTGTACTTAATTTTGCAAACATACATTAATAAATAGTTCTATATAGACAGCTAAGGGACTGGTGAGCATTAGTTTCTTTGAAGTTTGTTATGGGAGACCTTACTTTAGACAGGTATGTATTTCTGATTTATATTTATATGTTCAGATCTATGCAATGTGAATATTCACCTTTGATCACAGCAGTAATACACTGTGACTAGCTGTGCTATGATAACATAGAGGCAAGCATATGCAAGTCTATTTTTCAGTAATATGAACTACTACTACAAGACAGCAAGGTTTTCATCAATGCTGAATGTAATCCTGATGAAGCAGCAAAGTAAGAGATGAAGTTACAATGTAGTAGGTGCAATGGTTTGTATAACTCAGGAGAACACAGAATGTCTGCACCAGGTGTTTGAACACTGCCGTTAGGGTCAGAGTGGGAATATGTTTCAAACAAGACTATATGATGCATTAGAATTGTAAGCACCTTCTTTTCAGATACATTATAGATATACCTGCACTTATCAGTTGCTTGAACACTTATCTTGCAGGTAGGGACTATATTTCAATATAGGCTATACAGTTATATTTGAAATGTAAACACTCTCCTTTTGGGGCATGCCTGCAGGAGGTCCTTGCTAAGATATTATAAATTCATGTAATTACACTAAGTTGTAACAGATGTTACAGCATTTATATGAAAAGTTTGCCAATAACCAACACACAGCAGATTTTATATTTTGCCTAGCATACTTTGTAAATATATATTTATACTGCAAAATACTTTGCGGACTTACAGGGCATTTGTAACTTGCTTTAGATACCTAGTTATCATACAGTATATATTAGGATTAGGCTAGATAACTGTTAGCTGTGTGACCAGCCACATATTGACCACTTTCAACAATGTAACTATTACTGATTCCTTCCCAGGTATGCTTATGATTTTATTGTTACTTAAATGCTTTCATGTTCAGAATCTGTGTTGCATCTGTTTTCAGTCAACATGATTCAGCAGATATTTATCACATAACCTTCAGTATTAGGAAATATGCTGCAAAAGCAATTCAGTTGTGGAGTTTCTGAAACCTAATGAGAAACTAGTTCAGCTATCACATGGTAGTTCCTTTCAGACCTTAGAGACCTCCCTTATGATGTGGCTAAAAGAGCAAGTATTTATACACTGGTTTGTGCACAGGAGTGATGGTGGAGGTTTATAGAACCAATATGTTATGCTATATCTCAGGCATTAGATCCCGATTTTTGTCCAGCCTTCACACTATGACAAAAATAATAACTTCCTAAGTCCACAGTAAGATCCACAGGGCATTTTTGGTGTCAGGACAGCTGCTTACTGATGTTCAATGGAGTGTATGCGGACTGCAATGGGAGAAAAAAACATGCATATATGTAAGTCACAGGGGGGCAATGTTTATGGGTAACCAGGTGGAATAAGTGGTACAGAGGCAAAACAATCTGAGGCATGCTGAACAATCCTAGTAATAGCCTCAGGAAAGGGTGACAACTGAAGTGAACAGCTGATTATATTGCCCTTCTGGGGAACTGTTTTATTCTGGGATATCACCTTTCACAAAAATTGTTGTGGAACTATACAATGGACTACCAAAATTGGCACTGAAGAGGGAATCCACTGAGGCATTTAAGAGTGCACGAGAGAGAGAAAAACATAATGGGAAGGTGGAGATAAATGGGAGGTAGAATGGAAACACATTTGAAATGGCATACTAGTCTGCATCCAATAAACTTGTTTCAAAGAATTTTCATAGACTCTAAGATAATAGTGCCCTTTGTTGTATACATGTCAAAAATAGATTAGATGTGGTGCTTTTTAACTTTATACATTACTATAATTCCGTCTTTACTTATCTGTTTTTATTTTTATTTATTTATTTATTTGCCTTTAATTACCAGGAAAGTCCAAATGGCCAAAGTCCCTTTTCAGTGGAAGCCCAGGGAGGAAAGATCCACATCACATATATTTGAGAGGTAATTAATAATGAGCTAACAAATAAAAATATGCAAAACTGAGATATAGGCAATTTAGCAGGGATCCCAGTGTTACATACAGTATACAGTATTTACAGCATGGCAAAGCAACTCATATCTATAGAATAATCAGCATTATGTTACAGTTTCTGTCTAAAGTCACACTCAGATGTTAATACTCTGACAGCAGATGAGGCACATGCATATTTTATCCAGTTATTCACTTGTGACCTGTAAATGTTTGATTTTATAATACTTATTTAATTTGGCTGTTTGGAGAGGCATATTAGTGTTGGTGCAAGAGCAGGACTCTTGTGTTGATTGATATAATTTTAAAACATACAAGGAATAAGATCAGAATAATAAATAGGGGTTCATAATGGAGTGTTACAAGTGCTAGACCAGTTTGTTGACAGGTATGTTTTCATGAGATTCTAAAATTTCTTATGTTTGAAGAAAGAGAGTTTGAAAACATATGCAGAGTATACGCAGTCACCATTATGATTATTTGATTTATGAATAATGGCTAAGTGATGACTCAGTGAACGCAGTTCTCTGTGGAGTGAGTACAAGTTTCATAACTGCTTGGGAGCTGGGCATCTCTCTGGGTATACAGGATGTTATGGGAAGTGTTATTGTTAGCACAGGACAATAGATTAGGTAGCTACAGCCAGTTAAAGGAATGAAAAGCAATGACTCTGTCATTGTCCATTTTGGAGTGAATGACTTGAGATGTACCTCCCTGGACTACATGAAAAGAGACATGGAAGAGCTCTCGGATCATGTGGCCCAGACAGGTATGACCCTAGCCCTGAGTAGCATCCTGCCTTCACCCAGAATGATACCACAATATAAGGATAAAATGATTGACTTCAACAATTGGCTAAGCTTCTGGTGTCATTCAAAGGGGATCCAGTATCTGTCTGCCTGGGACAACATGATTGACAGACCACACTGCTTTGCCAGAGATGGTCTGCACCTATCGCCCCTGGGATTCAGGTTACGGGCTAAGGCTCTTGCCACCCCTATGGTGCCTTTTTTAAGCAAAGTTCAAAGGACAAAACCACCACCGTAACAGGTACAAGCATGCAAAATCTGAAGGTAATGCTACTCAATGCTAGAAGTCTAAACCTCAAAATGCACTCTCTCAAGGCACTCCTAAAAATGGAGAACATCGATATCTGTGCAGTAACTGAGACCTGGTTCAAGGCTCCAGAGAGCACCCCTGCAATACCAGGCTACACCTCTTACCACACTTTTCGGCCACCAAACCAGGATTGAAACACTAAAGGTGGAAGAGTGTCCATATTCACCAAGGATATTCACACCACCAGGTTAGTTGCCCAACACAATGCATCTGAAATTCTCCAGGTGCAACTAACACGAGGTTAGATTGCAATCCAAATTGTAGCTTGCTACAGATCCCCCACCATGCCCCAAGATTCTCACTACACCTTTTTAAACATACTGGAAAATATTAATATATAACCAAACACCCTAATACTGGGTGATTTCAACTACCCTGCCATTAACTGGGAAAACTACTCATGTACCAACACCTTTACCCAATGGTTCTTGGAATTCATAAATTCCAATGCCCTGGATCAACTAATCCATAGTCCCACCAGGGGCTCCAATATCCTAGACCTGGTCATTACCAACATGGGAAATCAATGCTCCACACCTATGGTCACCCCCTCGTTGGTCAGGTCAGACCATAAGCTAATCACCCTTAACATCCACATCCCACCCCCACCTCCCAGCAAGAAAACCTCCATAAAAAACTTCTCCGAAGCCAATTTCATGCTACTCAAGTCGGAAGTTACAAACTTCATGACACCCATGCAGACAGGAACTGAAAGTTCGACTGCTGAGTCCTACACTAAGGCACTGTACGAGCACATCCACTCATGCATGAATTGTGCCATCCCAAATAGAACCAAGATGCTCTCCTCCAAAAAAAGGAAGCCAATCTGGTGGTCCCCTGCAATAAACAAACTTTACAACAAAAGGAAGAAACTGTTGCAGAAAAGAGGAAAATCCCAGGATGCAAAAACCTCCCTTACCAGCCTCAGTAAGCAGCTGAGATTCCTCATAAAATCCTCCAAAGCTAGTTACAAAAATAAAATTGCCAAAGATTCCAAAGACAATCACAAGGCATTCTATAACTATGTCAAGAATCTAAATAGCAATGCTCAGATCTGCTCTGAGCTACAACAGAATGGCATTAAACATACTGATCCCAAGGATATTGCCAATATCCTGGCAGATCAATTCAGTGCCAACTTCACCCCCCTCTCACCCCTAAATGGCCCATCTCAATGCCGGAAGATTGCCAAATCCTGGTAATAATGGCCACACAGGTAAAAAACACACACTCCAAAGCTAAGAATACAACATCCATGGGACCAGATGACATACCGGGCCGTGTACTACATGAACTACAAAATGAACTGGCACCTCACCTAAGTGTCATGTTTAATCATACCCTCAACTCAGGTTTCATGCCCACTGAGTGGTGCACAGCTACAGTTATCCCACTCCACAAGGGGGGATCCACCTTGGATCCCGGAAACTATCGCCCCATCAGTCTGATGAGCCTGATCTGCAAGGCCAAGGAATGTATTATCATGGAACTTACAAACAAAGACATTGGCAAGAAATGTATAGTTATCCCCTTTGGGAAAAAACATGTACCCATGAATTACCACATAGGTGGCAGTACACTAAATACCAAAAGTGTGATAAGGGACTTAGCATTCACAGGTGGACAGTGGTCTCACCTTCAATAACCACATCGCCACAACAGTCAGGAAATCCTGCTATGTGGCACACCTCATCACTAAGGGCTTTTCATCCAGAAAAAAGGAGGTCATTGTCCCACTGTACTCATCCCTCATTAGACCCATTATAGAATACAATGCCCCATTTGGTATGTACCTCTCAAGACATATGCAACAAGTGGAAAGGCAGCAGAATTACCTCACTAAAAGAATCACAGGCCTAAAGCAGATGCCCTATGCTGACCACTTTAAAAAACTCCAGCTATACTCTGTCGCATATCGTCTACTCCGAGGTGATCTCTGCTTAACATACAAGACCATGTCAAACCCAGAGCTGTTGGACATGCTACACTTAAAGAAATCCCAATCCCTCAGAGCCACATGCTCCAGGGATATAAACCTTGTCATCACAATAAACAAAACATGCTGGAGGGATAGGTTCCTGACCCAGAGACTCCCCAGACTATGGAATAGATTGCCATAAATGTCAAACAGAGTGCCTCTTTGGCCCTCTTCAAAAGGAACCTTGATGATTGGATGGGAGAAAGCAAATTCACCCCTGGGGATCACGTCAGTTGCCCTGCTAGACATGGGTCTAGGGAATAAATAGTGTGAGAAGAAATAACCAGGGAATTGTTATGGCTAGGCTTGTATAGGCCCTAGGGCCGATAGCCTAGTACCAACCTATGAACCTATGAGCCAGTGACATGTTTAGCTAATGCATTTATTTGCAAACTTTGAAAAGATTGTTTCAGTTTGGCTAGTGGAGAGGACTGTAGGTTAGTCAGAATTAATAAGGCATGTAAGAGACTGGGGAGTAGATAGGTTTGAGCAATGTAAGACAGAGAACACTAACAAAACTGAAAGGATGGCATAATGGTTAACATCTTTACTTTACAGGCACAGGGTGCAGGGTTTGATTCTCACATAGAGCAATTGGCTAGGCTTAAAATGGCCCACAAGGGCAGTTAGTCTAATACTAATCTATGTATCGTTACCAAAATTTCCACTGACTGCAAAAAGTTGCCTCAAATCAGGACATATCATCCCAGAAATTGATGTCCTAGTCATCACACAATGCTAGCTGCATGACTGGTCACCATGTGACACAGGCATTGAAACTAACATAAAAATAAAAAGTAATGGAAATAGTAGCATAAACTAATAAACAGTACAGTAAGCTTTTTTTTTTTTTTTGCAGGAGAGTAATCTTACCTGCACTCCCTCAGCCCCTTCTACTGTATATATTAAATTTAACATTGTAGAAACACAGAAAAAAGGAATTAGTATATACTGTCTTATTCCCACACTTCCTTGTACTGTGTGCCTGACATTCTCTGACAAACCAGTATATTCAAGCATTGAAAACGCAAATGGAATACTTACTGATCGAGAAAATCGATCACCAACAATACACAAAAATGTCATCTTTGATAATTGAATTATATCAGTAAGGATTGCTGATCTGTCCTGTTTAAGATGGTCTACTGTTGTTCCTTCTATGCCTCTTTACTCTACAGTCTAGGACGAAGACAGGAAGCAGCAATATCCGAAATGCAAAGTCTCTTCACTCAAAAAGCACACTAACTACCAAGTATTCTATCCCAGACCACAACCAGCCAAACAGACGATCTTGTTAGTAGCTAGTAACATCAACCAATATGCATCAAGAAACAGAGCTAAGCATCTTAGTTAGTTAGTTAGTTAGTTAATTAGTTATATGAATTCGTATAAGTTTTTGTTAACCAGAGAAAGGTACTGATCCCAGTGGGCCATTTTCAGACTCAATATAGAAGAACATAACATAGCAAACAAAGGTAACTAATTTAAACTGGCAATATATACATATTGGTTAGAAGCATAAAATAACATGATGTATTTAAGAAATTCTGCAATATAAACAAAGACTAAGAGTTAGAATTGACAAATATTGCAGCAGTATGTAGAACTACACCACACAATGCAATAACCAATATGTACATTGTGTGAAAATCAAGAAAATGATGGGGTTGGGGTTAGGCTATTTGGATTTGAATTTGGTTGGCATGTATGCAGCATGGCATGCTGATGTGTTTATTATGATGCAGGTTGTGTACTATTTAAATAAATGATATGATGTCATAGTTTAATGGATGAGCGAGGAGGAGGAGGAAAGGCTAGTGTGCTAACAGTCTTGTATCAGAAGTGTCAAGCAGATGAGATCATTTGTTTCCCACTGTTACATTTAGACTAATTTGTTTTCCTAGAAAATGGTTGACACCCTAAATGGTAGTACTGTACACTGCTTCTGGCATCTACACTGCGTACGTTGGGTCAAATAACTCAATAATGTTGTACGCCACAAGTACAAATGTTGATTGAACAGAAGTCAAATACTACCATATGTCATTTGTTAGGTAACGTACTTTACTTATTTGCTTGTTTAATTTTTAGTTTACTAACTGTTTTACTGTACTACATAATTAATTGCAAATAGTCTAACCAATCTCAGAAAGGTACTGTAACGTGCATGATGTACTGTTGCCAAATCAAGGTACCAAAGTAGCACCCAGGCATTTCTCATGTTCAATAATTTGTTAACCATTTTAGATTTAAGCATAAAATTTGTAGTAGATAATTAGGCCATGCATTTTTATAAAACCATTTTCAGCTTTCTAAAGCCTCACACAGAGATTCTTATTTAACCCCACTTTACTGTTTCATACTTTAGCAGCAAATGTTCAGTTTTAGACGCAACACAAATGCACACAGCACAGTCCAAGCTGTTCATACAAAAGCACAAAACCAGCTTGACATAGTAAAGGGGAGGTGAGATCAGGAAGGAGAGTCATGATTTTAGTAGTAAAGTGTAATAGGTATTCTTAGCTCACATTTTTCATGATTTTAGTAGTAAATGATGGGTATAATAGGTATTCTTAACTCACATTATTTACTTGCAGTAGTAGAAGACACACCTAAGTTACAGATTAAACTAAACTGTATAGCTTATGCTGCTGTTCTTTTTGAAGCCTGTTCAGTCCAGTTTCATACTGTTTATATTAATACTTCTATACAGCATGTCTCATATATTAAACATTTTGATCCATTAAAAGTATCTTTGTTTTGTCCATGGTAATATACTCGTCAGAGTCAAAGCAGTCTCTTCTGCTTTCATACACTCATTCACTCGCACAAGATCGCTCTCACTCTCTAGATCTCTCACACATACACTCTTTTCTGTTTTCATACATGCATTCACTCACACAAGATCACTCTCTCTCTCTCACACACACACACACACACACACACACACACACACACACACACACACACACACACACACACACACACTGTCCTCTGCTTTCATACATGCATTCACTCACACAAGATCACTCTCACTCTCTCTCGATCTCACACACACAGTCTCTTCTGCTTTCACATACGCATTCACTCACACAAGATCACTCTCACTCTCTCTCGATCTCACATACACAGTCTCTTCTGCTTTCACATACGCATTCACTTACACAAGATCGCTCTCACTCTCTCGATCTCTCACACACACACTGTCCTCTGCTTTCATACACGCATTCACTCACACAAGATCACTCTCACTCTCTCAATCTCTCTCTCACACACACACACACACACACACACACACACACACACACACACACACACACACACACACACACACACACACACACTGTCCTCTGCTTTCATACATGCATTCACTCACACAAGATCGCTCTCACTCTCTCTCGATCTCACACACACAGTCTCTTCTGCTTTCACATACGCATTCACTTACACAAGATCGCTCTCACTCTCTCGATCTTTCACACACACACTGTCCTCTGCTTTCATACATGCATTCACTCACACAAGATCAATCTCGCTCTCTCTCAGTCTCTCACACACACATTCCTCTGCTTTCATACATGCATGGTGCTGATGTACAGTTTGCCATTCTCTAAATCTGAATGGATACCAGAGTAAGATTTTTCAGACCACGGCCAAATCCTTCTACAATGAATAGAAGAATAAATAAGTAATCGAAGGTTCATAACAGGAGACCACTATAATTTCTATATTGAAATCTAGTAGAAATCTCTGGATAGAGAGAGAGAGAGATTATAAGTTCACTATTAACCAAGGAGCTTCTTTGGAAAACATCCCATACCATGAGTGACAGAACATTTCCAGAATTTTTCAGAATTAGATATAATACTTAAAAATAAAGGTCTTTCAAAGAAAAGTTTAAGAAATACTTGACCATAAGTACCTATAAAGGAATGTCCATGTATAAATATTTGTCTTTTGGAGTGCTACCTGTGACTGCTATATTTCAGTGGTGCTGCGGTAGTATTGTCGCCTTACAGTAAGATGCTGTCAAGTTCGATTCTCGGCTAGAGCGTCTTCTGCGTGGAGACATGCATAAATGGGAGTACCTTCATTGAAGGTTGTGCGTCAGGCCTGGCAAGCCAGTATGTAAAAATCAACTGACAATCATTAGCGGACCGGAGTTCCGCTGTGGCGACCCCTAACCAGGAAAAGCCGAAAGACACAAACAAACTAAAGAAAGCTTGTTACTAGGAATGCCACATTTTGCAGTTTATCTGGATATTATAGTTTTTAAAGTTGCACCATAAAAAAGCAACATTTGCAGAATGTAAAGGAAGTGCTAGGAAAACTGGAGTATACTTTCTGCATAGCTTTTTTTTGAAATAGAAGAACACTAACTTGGACATGTAGTAGATATCCATGTGGCAGAGGCAAAGGAATGCAACAATTGTCTCAATGATTCTCATTTAACTAGTTGATTTACCAGGAATAATCTGAAACAGTTATGTGTAAGACAACTTCATATGCCCCTATGCAGAGAGCTGCACTCCTGCACCTCTAATTATTATACCTACCCCCAGTGGCTGACAAATCCTAGAGTTAAGTTATAAATCCTTTCACAGATGACCGTTTGGCCAAATGACCAGCTTTCTGAATAGAAAAGAGGGCAGACAGAATGGAATACACTCATGCAAAGACTGACAGGTGAGATGATTAAACTACTGGCTATACCAATGAAGGGAAATGAATATAAAAAGACAGGGAAGGCTTTGTGGGGGATATAATCACAAAATGATGAATGCAAACAGATTGCAGTATTCAAAGTGATACAGATGTCTGATACTACATGGGACAGGATCATTTTGTTCCGTATACTGACAGAGATTAATAAGGTGTGTGTTTCACTTCTTTTATATTTTTTATAATTCAAAACACATGTAAATACATGAATATACTTTACAGACTGCTTACATGCCAGGAAATTAATCTATGGCTTAGTGCATATAATGAATGACAATAAAATATTCCCTGGTGTACCTGGGAGCTCTGTTTATGTAATGATACTGTACTGTACATTATGATGAATTACACTGCTTGTAGTAGCTGTAGTATTAGTTGTTCATCAAATGTCCTGTTAAATGCAAAATGTGATATTATTAGTGCAGTAACAGGTTATTAAAGCACTTTGCTACTACCATTTTCAGTTCTGGGTTAGGATTCAGCAAGTGACTGGTGTTGAGCTTCTAGAGATGTGCCTAAAGAAAATGGTCTTATTTCTTGATGAATTATGCAAAATAATGTCTCTGAAAGACTGTTCTATGAGTGTACCTTATACAATGTCAATAAAAAAATACAGCTCTTATATTAGTTCAAATTGAAAAAACATTGCTTTGTAAGTGTTTGAATTCCTGACAGCCTGCTTTTTAGTGGCTTATTTTAGTAGTTGCTACGCAGGGACATCAGACATTCCTCCAAAGCAAGCACATTGAAAGCTTGGGAGTCTGCCTGTTCTATACTAGTGCGCCCTATAAGGCTGCACAGAGAAGGAATAAGGAATGGGGTTATATTAATAGACACTTACACACCCCTTTTCTACTTACCCACTGCATTATGTGTGAACATCAAGACGCCTACTTCATTAGTGAGGCTTTGAACAATTTTCCTTTGAGGTAGGTTCAAAGCATTGCATAGACAATAAGCTTACTTCTGTAGCTTTAGATGATGATGATGATGATGATGCACATTTTATTCAAATTAGAAAACATTTATGACTCGAGTATGACTTGTTTCCTGGATGCAAGTTTCTCTATATATTATTTCTGGATACATGGTTTGCTCTATAGTATATCTGTTAGAAGATATGAGAGCTACAGTATGAGGATGTCATTATATTTTTAATTTAAGTTATTGAATATTTTTTTTCTATTTTTATCCAATTCCTCATTCCTACTTGACCTATTTGTTCACTGAGAACCCTATAGCCCTTTCACTTCCCAAGATATGAGCATGCCAAGAATAATACTGTCATTTTCACAGGGAACTGTTTTTCGTTTTTTTTTTGCATTAGACTTAGCCTTACCATTTTCCCATGTATGCCAGTAATATCTGTATGGTTGGGCATGCATTGAGCATTGCATGGGACTTTAACTTCTCTCTGTAGGGAATGTCAGCACAAAAACATCCCCTGCCAAAAACAAAGGGTCAGATTCTAAAATAGTAAGTGACTCCCACCACTGTTAGTCTGCTTTATAAATAATCCTTGCACCGGAGTAAGTCACTTGCACTAGCAGCAGGTCTTTTGGGATTCTGGAGATAGTTCATCCACTGGCTCTCCTGTACCCTATGTCCACTGAGAAGTTGTAGTAGAGAATGCATTTGTTTGCATTTTCCTTTCCCCTCCCACCCTAACATAAGCTTTTCAACTTAGAATCTCCATTTTTCTCTTGCTTATAGTCAACTGCTTCATTACAAAGGCTACAGACCAAGTGCAGGTTACCTGGAGCACAGTCAGGGCTCTGCCCCTATATGACACAGAATTTGAGCAATTTAAGCAAAACAGTGGAATGAAACTGGAACTTGTATCATATCTATATATATACCCATCCCTTAGTACAACTAGACCCAGGGTTACTTGTCACCAAAATTAATGAACATTGTGTTTTCGTAGTAGAAAAGGGTTTATTAGGACTTTCTGTGCTATGAACATTTTCATTTCAGCTGTCAAACGTGGATGCTTATTTAAAATATAAACACCTTCATCTACTTCCACTGCTTCTCTTCCAGTCTTAAATCCATGAAACGTCAACCAAATTGAATAAGTCAGCCAAAGCTTTAACTGAAAATTCATAAAAAAGCATTTTTTGTAAGGGAGGGGTAAGAAAGTCTCCACTACATTCCACACCCCATTACTAATATATACTAACTAAACAGTTACACAGCAATGGAGAAAACAAAAAAAAACTGCATAAAACAGGAATCGATTCCAGTTCACAAAGAGAAGCATCACCACCATTTATTTTGAAGAACAGCCACTGTAGAGTTGAATATAATGATTTTATATTTGACGAGTAGGAAGGTAACACCTTACAGCATGTATTTTTGCAGAAAGAGCAGACATATCCCAAAGTGATGTAGTTCAGGTTAATAGTTTAAAAGAGAAAAAACACCGTAGGACTGGATGTAACACAACAGAATATCCAATTTATTGTAAGTATGCACTTTCAAGGGTTCACCTCTTCATCAAACTTAGATAACAATGACTTAAAACAACAACATTAAATAGTATTCCAATTAACATTAATTACTTCAATTAAAAACAATTACATGATTTAAAGCCATACTTAACATTTTTAAAAACATCACAGCATACATAAACTAAAAACTAGTGTCTCAACTGTCTCGCTTTCAGGAAAGGTTTAATGGAGACCATATTATTCAAACCAGGCACTTTATCAGCGCGTAGTAACATAATCCATTTTTGTTCAGCCGCCTCAGTAATATACTTCATATTTCCTCTCCTTTTTCTGACTGTAAGTATTTCCAAGATCAGAAACTTAAACATGCTCACTACCTTCTTTCTTGATATGCATAGCCAAGGCACTACGTTCCTTTTTATTTCTTATATCCCTCATGTGTTCAAGTATCCTGTCTTTGAACTGTCGATTAGTCATGCCATATAATATGAAAAACATCTGACACAATAACTCAAATATATTACATTGACTGTTTTACAGTCAGCATAGTGAGACGGCTCTATTCTGAAGCCTAGTTTAGGGTGTACAGAGTTAGTACCTGTGTGTATATATGCACAGGCAGTACAACTCCTGCATGTATATGCACCTACTCTATCTGATCTAAGAGTAGTCCTATTTAAACTAGATTTATAACCAAGATGGTTCTTTAGGGTCTTATTATTTCGAAAGCTAAACTTAGGTTTGTCTCCTACTATCTCCTTCAACCCATCCAAAGTAGAGTATATTCCAGTTCTTATTAATGACATTGCAGATCATATTTATATCTCTAGCATATGTCAAAGTTATTCTCAAATCATTACCACTCTCATTAGTGATCTGTTGTAGCATCTCACTACTCTCAACACCACCTGCATGCGGGTCACATACTGTTGCATTGTTGGTAAAGTATGGTTTACACCTACCATGTCCATTTTCCCATGCCTCTTTAATGTGAATGTCTATAGCTTTACTTTTATAAGCCCTTTCTATAAAATCCAGTTTAAGGGACTCTAGAGGTGAATTCAGCTCTGCATCATCATTATGTAATCTCATCAACCTGACCACCTGTCTTTTCATTATATTACGTTTGCAATGGTTCGGGTGCATACTTGTATTGTGCAATAGGTTATTCTTTCTAACCGGTTTCCTATACAAACTAGTTTTAACAGTACTGAGCGAATGCTTACTAACAGTCACATTTAAAAATTTCACCTAGAAGAAATGGCTTGCAGTTCTGAAACTCTTTTTGCTGAAGTGATAGCCACCAGAAAAACTGTTGTCCATGAAAGAAATTTCAAGTCTACCTTAGCTGCAGGTTCAAGTGGAGGAAGGACTAAAGCTTGTAAGATCATAATCAAATCACAAGGGGGATTTGGGTTCTTAACTGGGGGATGAAGCAAAATGTACCTCTCAGGAAGGCATAAAGTAGATTGGGGGGACAAGCATAGACTAGAGCATCCCCTGGTGACTGTCACTGAGGAGAGATTAGGACAAAGTAACTGCTGCATTTGTTGTTGAAGGAGGATGCAAATAGATCACAGCAGGGTTGACCCCATTTGAGGAAAATCATATTTGCCTGACTGATTCACAGACCATTCATGAGGCATCAATAAAACTCAGCTGAGCCTGTCTGCTAGGATGCTGGTCTCCCCCAGAATGTGCATTGCTGTTAGAAAGTGGTTGGTAGAGATCGCCCATTGCCACACTCTCATTGCTTCTCAATACAGTGGGTAAGATCTAGTTCCTCCCTGTTTGTTGATGTACCAGACTACTGACATATTGTCTGACTGTATCACACTGGCCAAGAAATCACCCCCCCCCCCCACCTGATCTGAGAGATGTCCATGGTCAGCATGGCATTGGGAAGGGGTAGGATAAAGGGCCTTCCCTGCATCACCGCTGAGGAATGAAGCCACCAAAGAAAGGAGCCTTTGCATACTCATGATAGTTTGATCGGAGGGTGTAAGGGATGCCTGTGTAATGACCACTGGACTGCTAATGTCTGTTGTAAGATTCTGATGTGTGAGCATGCTGTAGGTAACAGAGTTATTGTGGCAGCCATCCATCCCAAAGCCCTGAGCACCAGACTTGCTGGTGTGGGGGCTGGTATAGCCAGAATCTGTTTGATATGCATCTGCAAATTTGAGATCCTGTCTGTCGTGAGGTAGGCCCAGGTTGATGTGTCCAAACGTGCTCCTATAAAATCTATGATTTGTACCAGTTCCGTCTGTGATTTCTGTGTGTTGATAGTTATGCTGAGAGTGGGAGCTAGTTGTAACAGGTTATTCCTGGCTTGAATGAGTAGATGCTTGGTTGCAGCGGTTAAGAGCCAGTCATCCAGATATGGAAACACATGGAATCCCCACAGCCTGAGATGCACTGCGACTACTGCTATGCATTTGGTGAACACCCTGGGGGCTGTAGTGAGACCAAATGGAAGTGATCTGAAGTGGTAATGTCTGGCTCCCAGCCTGAAATGAAGGTATCTTCTGGAGTATCTGTCCATTTTGATATGGTACTATGCTTTCTTCAGGCCTATAGAGTACATCCAGTCATCCTCAAAAGAGGTAGAATGGACTGCACCATGACCATCCTTAATTTTGAGTTCTTTACCGATTGCTCAGGGATGTCAGGTTCAGGATCAGCCTCAGGTCTCCTGTCTTTTCTTGTACTAAAAGGAATCCTGAGTAAATGCCAGATCTCATTTGGTTGGGAGGAACCTACTTGATGACTATTTTTTACAGCAGTTTTGAAATTTCTTGAGCTGTTGTCTCCCTCTGATTGGGTGGAACATTGGGGAGGTGAGTCGTTGATTTGGGGTTTTCCAAAACGGGAATGAAGTATCCTCTGGATACAATCCTTAGCAAGCACCAGTTATTGGTGATGGCTGCCCAAGTTTCTGGGTGCAAGGAAAATCGCCCCCCACCCCCGACTGCCTCCAGAGAAGGACAGTCAGGCAATGATCCTGGAGCACTGGAAGGGTCTGTCTGAGAAGGAATCTTGAGACCCCAAGTTCTGCATTCCCCCTCTTCCACAGGGGTGGCATCTCCCATTATAACACTTATACCCTCTTCCTCTGGGGGAAAAGTCTCCCTGAGATTCCTGAAAGGACCTTGAAATTTCCTGAACCACAATTTTTCCCCCATGCTGGTTTCTGGAGAAGGACTTTTGTGGAGTAGAAAAAAGGTTTTCCCATCTTTCTCACTATGGGAGTGTGTGTCTCTGACTGGTGGGTTGAACAAAGATAATTTGTCAAAATGTGTATTGGGAAATGTTGCCTTGAAAGGTTCCACAAAGTCACACAGATGCATTCAGGCATGATGCCTAATGGTAATGCCCAAACTGGCCACCCTAGAGGCGCCCTCTGCAGCATGTGAAATCAACCTCACAGATGCGTTAGATACCGGGTGTAGAGTAGCCATTCTGGAAGAAAAAGTCTTCTGTTCCTCGGCAGACATGGAGTCTGGGGTAGATCTAGAGAGTTTTTTGATGAGATCCCTCTGTAGTCTAGTAAAGTGGGATAAACAGTTTAA
Source organism: Protopterus annectens (assembly GCF_019279795.1). NCBI lineage: Eukaryota > Metazoa > Chordata > Ceratodontiformes > Protopteridae > Protopterus > Protopterus annectens. The sequence continues at coordinate 1,981,683,915 of NC_056733.1, read as the reverse complement.
CCCTCATAAGGCAAAGGTAACCAAACCATAAAATATCTTGCCAAACTTGTCCATAGCCCTAGATTCTCTGTTAGAGGGATGGACAGTGGAGCTTTCCTGAGCCAGCTTCTTCTTAGTAGCTGCCACAACCACCATGGCATCTACTGGAATAATTTTTGTCCAATGTGTCCTATCTGTGATTGTCCCAAGAATCTTATCAGCCCTCTTTGGGATTGACTCCACAGTGTCTGGTTCCTTTCACATACTGGTAGATACAAGGTCACTAAGAGCATCTGCAGAGGGGGAACACCCAGGATGTAGATGGGCCAGACCATAAAGCCTCCAACAGCACTATTTCCTCTGGGATGAGATTTTGATTAGACCAACGACCTCTTTGGTGGAGTATCTCTAAGATGTCCACAAAGGAGACATCACCAGGTGGAGATCTTGGGGACCCCTCTCCTTCCTCAAAATCAGTGTCAGTAGTGATTGATTCCTTGGGGGGAATCCAGGCACCTCCTTTTACACCATGTCTTCCAAGGAACCACCTCGGTGGGATGCTGTAGGTAGGTGTCTGAAGAAAATTGGGATTCCATTGATGGAAAGCATTGGAGGCTTTCTAGGGCCTGCTGTCCACATGGTAGACAAGAGGCCTCGGACACAGACTCCATGAGGATGGGGAGCAGTGCCAAAGGAGAAAAAACAAGGCTCTGCTAGGATAAGAAAGAACGGTGTCCACCACATTGAAGGCAGAGGGACTCCAAGTACCCGAGATTTGTCCCTCTGGAGCTGAAGCTATCAGAACAGACACCTCCCGAGCACCTGGAATCCTCTGCTATGACTGAGGAGTTGGTGCTGAGCTGTCAAATGCCAATGCTCTGATGGGGAGCGACTTCTATGAAAACTTTGGAGTAGAGGTCAATCCGCTGGACTCGATGATGAGGCTGTGGCTCTGAGACATGCTAGGCACCAGTGCAGTTAAAGCCATGCATGTTGGGTAAGCCATCAGAGACAAAGTGATAACAACTATCAGCTCCAACGTCTCTGTCATGGGGACTAACGTACCTGCAGGCTCTAACTCAAATGTCAAATAGGAGAAGGAGCTACAAGGTTAAAAAGAGAAAGTCTGCTCACAGATCTGGTAGGAGATGGAGCTGGCAAAATGCCATCTGAAACTGTGCCTGAAGAAATTGCCTCATCAGTTGATCTACGTCATTCTTGGATACGCTATGAGAGGACCCGGTGCAAGAAGAAGCTGAGTGTGGTCTTAATAGTTTTTTAGGGGAGACCTAATATTTCATATAAAATTAAAAATATAGCCTAAATTCTTATTCTATGTCGCTTTAAAAACATCTCATATTAATTACACCACTTAATCCTGGATTCTTATTGGTTTGTAAATATAATTGTCACCTAGTTTCTCTTTTTTCCAATCTATCTATATGGTCTCTTTCCCTCTAGTCTCCTTTTTCATGGGAAATCACAAAACAAAATTATTTAAAACAACTATAATTTACAGAGTTTTTAAATAAGGTGTTGCATTCATTTTTTTTTTCTTTTAATTGCATGAGTATGTTCAACTCTTCTGCTTGACAATGTCCTAGTTGTCTTACCTACATAAAAGATAACACAAATTGAGCATATAACAACATAAGCAATACCTTTAGACTTCCATGTATAATGTACCCAAAATTCTATCTGAAACCAGAATGTATAAATATGGTCCTTCGTGAATGAATCAACATATATTACTTTCCCCAGACCTGTACGTACCTTTTTTTCAGTAAGTAATCTAGATAACAAGGAGTTGAAACATTCTAACACATATTTTAAAGTAGTGATCTTTTTCAAACCTACTTGTTTTTCACCTATCAGATTTATTAATTTTGGCTACCAGATTGTATCTAGCTCATTTAGCTCGCACAAGAGTTTTATTTATTTATTTTTTGTTTGTTTGTTTTTTGTTGTACACAAACCATTTATTTATTTATTTATTTATTTATTTATTTATTTTTTTATTTTTTTTTTTTTTTTGCTGCTTCCATGGTTTTGAGTGTCTTGTCAGCTTTTCTGGTATGGTGAGCAAAGAATGCAATTCTAATTCATTATCTGAATTCACTTAACATACAGTTCCAGGCAGTAGCACATCTGAAGGTATTTTGATATGATACATTTCTGCAGACATATTATCCCATTGAACAAATCTGCTTATTTTTGTAACTATTTAACTAATCTGCTTAGTTTGATATTCGTTGTATTTTTGAATAGCTCTTCTGGTGACAACAGTCCAACAAACATTAATAAGAACTTTCTTGAAGCAGCCAGAGGAAACGTTTTAGATGACACCTTCATGAATTGTGAATGCCTCTGTACCTGTATGACTTGAATTCATTTCATCATAACAAGCTTTTCGGATACCAAACAACTTTGTATATTTGGTTGCTTTGCTGGTATAAAGTGAAGTACCACTTTGTATTTCTCACACACATATTTCCTAATCACAATTAACCAATTTCAGTCTTAACCTAACATTTACAGAAAAAATACTGCCCATGCCTAAATACATATTTGGGAATATGAAAAAGATAAGTGGCTGAGCAGTCATGCAAAAATAATGTGAAAAATGTATTTCAATGGCAAAATATTATTTGTGAATTTCAAAAGGTGAAAAACTCATTACACTGCTACTGGTCGTGATTTTGAAACTGTAGTCTTATCTAATGTAGAACATTTTTCTTCTGTATTCTTTTGCATATCCTGCAGCCCAGAAAGTATTCCTGGCACCATGGACTTCTTTTTTACTTTGTCACCATGTAAGATATTTCTGTTGATGCAGTTAAGAATGGCAAAATGAAAAGGCATGAGGAAAGAAAAATTCTTGTACTTTACTGCACCTCCATAGATAAGAAGGCCCAAATGACAAAAATCTACTTAAAGGTAACAGCCCATATATTCTCCTACAGTAAGCAAATTACAGCAGTTCTCAAGATTGGCAAATGAGAATGGAGGTTGGGAATGGGAAATCTGCTATGAAAAGATGCATTCAGATCAACAGAGAGTACCACCCCTTACCTCCATACTCAGCTGTCTATTGTACTCATCAGCAAAATTATGCACCTAATGTAGATTCGCAAAAGCAAAGATAATGAGGGCCCGCAGGATGTTTCTCCATCACTAGCTATAGAACACGAGGAACTTCAGTCACCAAAAAATGTGACTAGATTACATGAAAAAAGGGCTTTCTCTATGAACAGTCAACTCCCAATTGCCCATAATCTTAACAAAATTTTTCAGGATATGCCTCCTGTACCCTGCATGTGGTAAGACTTCATCCCAATTGCCTTTAAAATATAATACCTTTATAGATGAATGGCCACAAGGAAAGGAGAAACTGCAGTTTTGCAGCTTAATAAAAGTATAGCAAAAGATTACCTCAAATTATAACATCAGATATAGGGAAATGGGCATATAACATGTGGCAAAACAGACGTCAGCCACTAGCAGGGCAATGAAAGAAGTCACTGTAATAGCCGATATGAAAAAGGGTCTTCAAAAGTAGTGCATATAAATAAGGATAAAGATTCCTCCACATTATTAATCTAGGGAAAAACTGTCTCCCATTTAGGCTGATGGTTCTCTGATCAGTTTTAAAATGGGGGTCCCTTAAAATTTAGCCAATCACAAACATATATCTCACACCCTTGAATCTAGCTACCAAATACTACATAGTTAAATATAGCTGGTAAGCACAGCACAGATCAAACATCTTATCCCTTAGGACCATGTGGCCATGCTTCTTCATGAACTGGTTTCTTCCGACTAGAGTACTTTTTTGATCTTCATGTAGGGTTAGTATGCTGTGGCCATACACATAAAAGTTGTGAAGAACTGTGCAGTTAAAATCTTAATGGGTACTTTGCTTTTATCTACTTTAATGGTTTGATAATAAGCACCAGTCTAGCTGACTTGCTTGTAGGAAGTAGTGATTATTGGGGTACTTTTACGTCTTCTGAATCTCACTCACATTTTTTTCTTTTTCTTCACATTTCCTGTTAGAGCCTAACAGACTAGTACATTTCACTTGACTCTGGCATATTTTTAGTTTACTCGACAGTTAACTCTGAAAAATGTATTTTGCAATAGGGTGTTTTTCCTACTCTAGTTCTGAGGTAAGTTTTATCTATTTTTTCTTTTTATTTAGTTATATATTTTGTGGTGTCAATTATAGTCTTATTTTAGAAGTATAGTGGAGATTGTGTTAGAATTTGTTTGTTATATAGCTTAGTTATGTTTTATTTAGTTTAATCACAGTGCAAATATTTAGAGTCAGAGCCATACTAGTAATGGTTGACAACCCTGTTTTTGTAGCAGTTCACTATAAATTCATAGATAAGCCAAGACCACCTAGTTAATTATAATAATTGATAATATTAAGAATGGAATATCCATTCAAACTTTCTTGATTTCAAGAGGTGAATGATTAAGTCTGCATCCATGTTTCTGTGTAAATGGCAAAGAGCACGCCAGCATTTTTAACATTATCAGTGCATGATATAACTTACAATCAGCATTCATGTAATGGGCAGTAAATAATATTGTGGTATTTCAGTCATGGAATGGCAAAGCGTAGGAAATACGGTCCACAGTAACAGGTGATGTGGCAGAATGAGGCTCATATTTATAACATCCTAAGTCAGCTGAAGTGGCACACTTGATCTGTGTATCCTTTATAAAAATAAAATTAGTAGAATGTCTTAAATAGTAGACAGATAATGTTGCATTTGTTTTCTGTTTATTTCTAGGCCATTATATGAATTTTAAATTAGCCAGTAAACTAAATGTCATTTATGATCAAACATAAAGGCATTTCTTAGTTCAGAATGTTCATATTTATCTGCAGACAAAGATTGAACTAAGGTTGTAATACATGCAGTCAAACTAGAAAAATGATACTTCACCTTTTCTTTGGATAGTGATGTAGTATGCTTGTCTTTAATAGAGGAGGGATCTGCATTTTGAAATCTGAACATACATTTTATCCACACCATGTGCACAGTGCATATTATTAACACAGACGTCCCTTGTTTTCCCCAGATACTATTGAAAGAGAGCATTTAAATGAAGCAGATATAGTCAGTTACCAAATATTTAATTTAGTTATTTAAAAGAAATGTATTCCAGAAAGCAAGGCAGTATTTAAAATTGTTTCACTGGATTACATTGCACTTATCCACCAGGATTCATGAACGAGAGCTTGGAAAGCTCAGCTGTCAGTAATGGACATATAAGCAGAGAGGCATATTAAAGCATTCTAATGTCCCTGTAATCCACATCAGAAAAGTGTACCACAGCCATCATTCATGTTTTCTGATCACAGCCTCACCCTTGTGTTTTGATAAGTGTCCTCAAACTGCTAAGGATGTCAATGATACAGCTAAACACTTTGCCTTGTATTCTGTTTTCTCAAGGCATTGCTGCCACACAGATGGCATATTTATTTGCTGCTTTTAGTTTGCAAGGTACGTAATGCATTCTTTGCATGCCTAGTATAATAGACACACACACACACACACCCACACACACACACACACACACACACACACACACACACACACACACACACACACACACACACAGACTTTGACTCATAAACAGACATATGCATATGCAGAAATAGCAAGATAAACACAAACAGATAGATGGGAGCTATATGGAAGTCTGAGGGTTACAGATGCAAATCTCACATCTGTGGGTCCAAGAATCAAAACCGGAGGCAATTGTATAGCCTTCAAACTGTGAAAATAAAAAGTAATAATATTTAAAAGAGGATCGGTGCTGTGGAGAGACTTAATTCAAATATAAACCGTCCAGTGAAATGTCATTTTTGATGCCATTTGGAATTTTTGGCTCAAACAAGTATGGTTCATATTTGTGACCATAAAGCAAAACTATCAGTTCAATGATAGATTAATAGATAAAAAGACAGGCAGATGGATGGATAGATGGATGCATGGATGGATAGACGGATGGCTATATAAATATGAATAACCCACAATATGTCTCTTTTCTGCTCAAATGAAAGTATTTCATATAATTGAACAAACAGATGTTCAAAAACAAACTCATCCTTCTACAAAGATTAGAACTCAAATTATTGAAAGTAACTCAGCAACCAACTAAAGTATTTTTTGCAAGGTGGCAAGTCTCTCTACACCGCATTCACTCCTGCTACTTATGTATACCAGTTCTAAAATTACACAACGCTGTGGAAGGGACAAATTCCCACTCCTCACTGTACCATGACCTCCCACAAAGTAATAACATTATTTTGCAATCGTATGACTATTTGATTGCTCCTAGTGGTATTACATGCATTTAACTAAGTAAAATTTTAACTGTCTGTATGGCAACCATTCAAAAATATTTCATAGGTGGTTACTGGGCTATTGACCTGAAGGTCTTTATACACTTAGCCGTGTGTACCCAATATTATACTAGAGAAACCCAATATAAAGGATCTTGCCTAAACTCAAGATCTTAGTTAGCAACGACTGCCCATATCTAGGAGGGTCACAGGTGAAATCCCCGGCAGGAATTTACGGTTTCCCATCCAGTCATCCAGGCTACACATAAACAGAGTCATAGAGGGGCTTTGTTTGATGTGAATTGGTAGCCTATTCCAGAGGAGTGGCAACCTCTGAGAGATATATCTGTCTCTCCCACAGGTCCTATTTATGTCGTAGTCCAGGTTAAGGTCCCTGGAGTGGTTGACCCTTGTCCCATTTGATTTGAGGATGTGCAGCATTTCCATTAGGTTTGGATCTGAGATTGCTCTGTAGGCCAGGCACAAGTCTCCTCCAAGTAGTCTGTATGCTACTGAGTACAGTGACAGTCCTTCAGTCTATCAATGTATGACATGTGCTGGAGACCCTGAATTTTCTTGGTTAGAAATCTCTGAGGCCTCTTAGGTTGTTGCAGGTGCCTGGAAAGGTACATACCAAAGGGAGCATTGTACTCAGTTATTGGCCTGATGAGGGTTGAGTACAGGGGTGTTATGACCTGTTTCACTCTTGAGGCAATGCCTTTGCTAATGAGGTGTGGAATGTAGAATGCCTTTCTTACCACAGTAGACACATGGTGGTCAAAGTTTAGCCTATAGTCAACTTGCGTTCCCAAGTCTGTCACTACGGAGTTGTTTCTTAGGGTATTATGATTTATATGATAGTCTGCAAGGATATTGTTTTATATCAAAGGGGATGATAATGTATTTTTACCACTGAGTTTCAGTTCATGGCTTTGGCACCAATCACTAATTTGTATAATTCCCTCTTGAAGTATATTGACATCATTTGGGGGATTCAATGATTGCACCTAATCTGCAGTTGTCAGCAAACTTAGTCAGCCACAGCCCCTCTGTTTTGGTCTAAACTTCTGAGAAGTATATTCCAAACAATAGGAGGTCTAGCATTGACCCCTGTGGAACCCCACTGGTGGCAGGTCTGCTTATTGAGGTAAAGTCCTCATCTTTGACTGAGTGTGGTCTATCAGTGAGCCAGTTAGCAACCCACCTGACAACATAAGGGTTGATATTCAACTGGGAGAGTTTATCAATGATGCCCAAATGTGAGACTGTGTCGAAGGCCTTAGCTAAGTCAAGGTAGGCTTTATGCACAGATTTGCCTTCGTCTATGGCTCTGGAGACATTTTTGAAGAAGTGCACCAGGCTTAACTGGCATGGCCTGCCTTTGAAAAAAAACAAACTGTGTCTGATCAAGGGTTTGGAGATCATCTAGATCCTTATTTATAAGGTCCGTGATGATTTTTTCCATGGCCTTAGAGATAAGGCTGGTTAATCTCATGGGTCTGTAGTCCCCAGGGTCTGTTGTTGTACCCCCTTAATGAAGGGGAATGATGGATGCTGTTTTCCATTCAGCGGGAACAAAACCAGTACTCAGGCTGTGATTGAAAAGAGTTCCTAATGGAGTTGCTAACTCATGTTTTATACCATTTAGAATGCAACCTGGGATACCATCCGGACCCATAGAGGCTGTGTTTTTGGCCTTGGAGAGAGCATTAATGACTTGCTCTTTGGAGATGCAAGGTGGGGAAATGTAGAGAGAATGCTTTGTGGAATGTTTGGGAGGGGATAGGGGATGAAATCTTCCAGAAATCTACCAGCTAATAGGTTGGCTATTTTCACAAGATCAGTGTGTGTGATGCCATCCACAGCTATTTAGTTCAGCACACATCTAGGTCCTACCTTTTAAGTTACAGAAATAGCTGAAGAATGCCTTATGGTTATCCTTAGCTATGGTTGCTAATTTTTTTTCAGCGTTGCCCTTAGAGGATTTTACAAGTTGTCTTATTTGTTTGTTTGTTCAAGCAGAGGAAGGTATTCTTCTAGTGCTGGGACCTCTCTTTTTTATTCTTAGACAGCAATTTATTCCTGTTGTTGTATAATTTATTAATGCTAGATGTCCACCAGTTAGGCTTGTTTTTTCTTGAGGATCTTGTTTTGATACTGTCAGGTACAGCTGTGTCAATACATTTGTGTAAGTTTTTGTACAGAGTATTTCTATATATCTTAGTATAGTTGTCAATGCCATCTGTGAAAACAGGAGCTTGGAAATATTTATTCCTTTTTGGCTGGGCTTGTATAGGCCCCAGGGCCGATAGCCTAGTACCTACCTATGAACCTATAAATAATTTTCTTGGGTGGCAAAAGCCAGGGTACCTTTTTGGCTGGGCTTGTATAGGCCCCAGGGCCGATAGCCTAGTACCTACCTATGAACCTATTCCTTGACTCATTTGACCTTTCTGATGTCTTTTCACCATGGCAATAACACTGCACATTATTTTAGGTATCTATTCATCTTCTTGTCATGCTGCAGTCGCTCAGGCTGGTATCAGTATATTCAGAAGGTGGTATGGAACCCCAAACTCTTCCTTCACCCTTCAAATTATCCATCTCCAAAGACCTTATTATTATTATTGTATGTAAGATCGAGCTTGAGGCTTTATAAACTTTTAGAAATTACAGTATATACTAAATCAACCATATATCTTTTTAGTAAATATGAATACTCAGTGAAAGCTAAAGCTACCCCCGGTCAAACTGAATTAAGGCTGTTCTTAGCCTGAAGTTCAGTCTGTATCACAGCATTTTATATGGATTCTTCAAGCATATACTTGCTCTGAACTGCTAATCCTTTTTTTCTTTAGTACTGTAATGGTGTTTATATCTCTTATCTTTTGTAGTCAAAATTCCACAGATTGATGACATACCTTCATTTCAGCAATCTCAGATAAGGTCCCACAGGCCTATGAACATATTATAGACATGTCATAGAGTTTATTTGTAAAAGCGCATTTAATTAATGAATCAGGACCATGCTGTGATAGCTATTGAACTTTCACTGATAAGCATGACAACTTGTTGGTATAACTTTAGGGTAAGTATGATTCTGTTTTGTTCCAATATTAAAATATCTTCTCTGTAACTGGAATTTCTGAACACGTATACATTTTCTTTACAGAAAGTACTGAAGGCTTGTTTGGGGATTGTTGCTTTTATCAGTACAATAACAATGAACCCTTTTTTAAATTTGTCTTTGAGACTCACTGATGGACTTAACTCTTACTTTAATATATTTCCCTGTTTAGAAATGTGCATAAATCAGTGTCTGGAAATAAAGTGTTAAAAGCTGAACTATCACTACAGAGAAGTGTTACTTGCAAAATAGTGCATGAAACTACTGAAAAAAAAGAAAAACATGTTTATAGCAAAACTAAGGAACTTGCATTGTTTTCCTGAAATTTAGTTTTCATTCTTGTTAACATGAGACAGTTTTAGACACTGTTTTCTGAGCTGTATTTGTGGTGGCTGTGTTATTAATGGGGTGATAATAATTTAAGTTATCACAAGTAGAGAGGTACCATGTACTGTTAAGGCACCAGTCACATATTTTATGTAAATGTCTACATTAATAGTGATTTAAACCCTTTAGGTCTGAACTATTTCAACAAGGTTGTGCCCCTACTAGTGCCTGTTAACTTTTCTTACTCCCTGTTTGAAAGATTTATATCTCCAAAATATTCTTGCATACTCTCATGAAATTGTACAGGAGTTATACAGAGATAAACGTCTATAAAACTAAGTTGTGCTCCTAAAGTAAGTAATGCAATTTCGTCTTAAATTTGAATAATAAAATATTTTATGTCATGTTTCAGCCATGCCATTTAAAAAGAGTGCATAATTTCACTTGTTATATAAATGTCTGTTAGGCCTAGTGTTATAACAAATGCTTTGCTTTAATAGTTTTTTATGTTTGTTAACTTGAAAATACCTGAGATCGTCACTTTTGATGGTCTGAATATTTTGGAAATGTAGTGGTCTATCAATTTCTAAAGGCCATCTGATCTTAATTATATAGATTGTGAAAGCTAGATAATGTTTTTGGATCTTTTTATGAAAGTTTCAGTAAAGGACACATAGATATTCAAAAATCTATTGTGCATTACATGAGCAAGCAGCATAAAGGGAATAAAATTACAGCATCACAAACTGCACTTATGGAAACTGTCATTTACATTTATGAAAACTGTTATTTGCTATAATGTCAAAGAAAAGAGACCCTCTATGATGAATGAACATTTTCAACACTGATGGTATACAGATATAGTAAAGGTATGGTTTGGTATCTGCTTACTTTTAAAGCCGGAACTCATGCCATATGTAAATGCTTGATGTAAAAATGAATGGCACAAAACTGAGAAATTTAGTGACTAGGTAGGTCTTCCTGTACTTCCTACCAGTGCAGGACTCTGAACTTTGATATGCTTGAGCATTTCTAGCAAAACATTTAGAAAGAAATGTCTTAGCATTCATCTGCAGATTACAATTAGTAGCATTGATATAAATCTTCTGAATGGACATTTCTGTACTACTAGAGTATTTCCAATATCAATTAGCATTGCCGCTCAAGACCAGCAAGGAGACATCTCCCATAATCACCACTTCCTTTTTAAAAAGCTATCTCTCAGCAAAATGTCTCTCTCTTTTCACAACTTCCTAATATGAGTCCTTCAGTCCTTGGTGTAGCTCATCTCTCTTGAAAAGAAGGGGAACAAATACATTGCCTTGAGGTGGTCCATTTATGATTAGTCAACTAGATGGGAAAGTACCACCATACCCATATAATGAGTCTTATATCTCTCTTGAGAGTGGGGTAAAGTTGGAACTGAATTTGTCCACCAACAGGTTCTTTATATCACCAGGCATGGTGAATGTTATACCATTAACCACCAGGTCAGTATATTGCTATGTGCTGCCCTTGAACTTTCAGACATAGCTGAAGAAGGTCTTATGGTTATCTTTCACTTGGGAAACTAACTTTACCTCAAAGTTGGCTTTATCTAACCTAATTACCCCTCTTAGTTGCCTGTTTCATTTGATGAGAGAGTTTTTATCTTGATGGGAATTCCCCTTCCTGATTTTTGTCTTTTTTTTTTTCTTTTTATTGTATATCCTGTTTAATTTGGAATGCCACCATGGCAGTTTGTTTCTGCAGCTAGTTCTGGGCTTAGTTCTGGTAGGTACAGCAGCCTCTTTGGCAGGCATTGATTTGGTTGTACAAAGTTTCTGAGAGCAATTCGGCATAGGCTGATGTGTTTGGTGTTTGGAGGGGCATGGCATTTTGGCAAACCATCACTTAATAAAAGATAGTTTGCCTTGGAACAGTTGCTGACTGTTACTCATTTTTCTGGGGTTATGGAGTTGATTTTGATTTCAAAGGAGACAGATCTATGGTCAGAACTTACTAGAGAGGACAAGATATTGGAGGCCAAGATGTTGAGCATGTCATGAGATAGCCCATCTGGATATTAAGCCTTGTCTTCCCTTAGGCAGACACTTCTCAGTCTAACTTGTCTGCCTGCATACTTGTTTTGTTCACAGCTGTTTCCATTTTACATCTGTTGTCATCCAGCATGGCATCTTCCCCTTCTTTTCCTTGATGGATAGTAAGGTGAAGCATATATTCAGCACTTCACATTTCTCCACATTATCTGTGACCTGTTTTCCATCCTTAATTAACCCAGAGAGCTATCTACTCCACATTCTATCTTGAGATATATTTAAAGAAGTGATTGTTACCCTTTCTCACCCACTGTAATTCTCACACCACTAGCATCTTTGCTTATGTCATGTCCTTCACTGTTCTTTTACATGCCTTTTTGTAGAATGAGCATGAGCCTCATAGCAGCAAAACAATAAGTGCAACTTTTGGAAGCTCTACTAACTGTGAAATTGTGGTATCTCGGAGTAGTTCCCCTTCTCTGAGGTACAGTGATCTCAAACTCAAGTACAAGGGGAGAGAAGGGTGCAGCCCATCATATCAGAGATGCAATGAGGTGAAACTCCCTGCAAAATGTTTTAAAGGTGTAGCAGCAGGTTTGGGAATTTGCTGTTTTTGTTGTGATCACTGATTCATTGTTAGTTCTCACAGTACCATGTCACACTTCCAGTAGGTAGTCCTGGCTTTTACCATTCTGCTTTTCACTTCTTACATTTTTTGTTTCTTTGAAATCACTAGATTCCCTCATTGTATGACCAAATTGGGCCTCTCCTCTTCTTGCCTACTTTCTTTACCACAGTTTTATTCCATTGGTACTGTGCACTCTGTCTCTGACCAAATTTTCTCAGTCTGTCATTTCAATTTGCTTCTGGTATCCTGGCTCCTTTTTATCTTAGTTCGGTACACTTTTCTCCTTTTAGTTTAATAACATTGGGCAGGATTCACGAAGGCTTGCACGGAGTGTAAGAGACGTGTAACACTCCATGCAAGCCTCGCGATCCAGGAACAGCCCTAAACTCCGTGTAAGAGACCAGCTAAAACGTCTCTTACACGGACTGGGCGTGGACATGCTAAATACCTCACTTGCAGCCGAAAGGTATGCAAATGAGGTATATTAGCGATCCACGAAGCAGAAACCAGCCCGTGTAAGAGACGTTTTAGCTGCAGAAATGTACTCAGTTGACAACTGAGTACGTTTCTGCAAATTCCTAACGGAGCCATGTCAGCTCCAAATAAAGGGTGCATATGTGTCAGGCAGCATGCCAATGGCCAAATATGTGGCCATTGGCAAGGTAACCTGATGCAAAAATAATAAAAACCCAGCACAGCCCCGCGCGAATGGGCTGCGCTGTATAAAACATAAAAATGAAGGTTATAAACCCACAAATGTGGGTTTTATGCAATACATGGAATGACAATGCAGGGACCAGCAGACCAAAAACAACATGGCCACCGTGTAGTGGTTGCTAAGGGGGGAAGCTGAGTGTAAGAAATGTAACTAAGCATTAGTAGGCAATCTCATGTAAATGAGGGTTAGGATACTGAATCTCACAGTCACATAGCAAATGAGCACAATCTGAGTAGTGTAAGAGATACATAAGGGGGAGGAATAGAGTAGGAGATAGGTGACATCACAGGGGGGAATGGTAGAAAGAAATGCAGTTCATTGGAGGTCAGTGTAACATGACAGATGACAGACACAGATCAGGGAAAGAGGAGTGCCACAAGATAAGTCTGGGAAAGTCAAGAAATGGAAGGTGTACACTGTTACTTACACTAAAGTTTCTTGCTGGGCGTGCATGCGCACGTGTGCACACCATGAAGCGCGAGTAGGGCAGTGTGCACACGTGTAAGGCAGACTAAGCATGTGGGAGCGTGTTGGTAGATGTTTAACACTGTTTGCGCTGGTGTGCGCGCATGTAGGGCAGGCTGAGCATGTAGGAGGCTGTTGGCAGACTTGTAACACTGTTTGCGTGGGTGTGCGCGCGTTTTAACTCGAATAAGTAGATTCTGAACTGTGTAAGCACGTGTGCACGCGTGCAAGCCACTGTGAGCGTGTTTCTGCTGGTATGCACATTGCTCCCCCCTGAGGAAACAGAAAGGAAAAAGGAAGCAACAGAATTAGTAGGAAGCTGGGAGGGAATACTGCTGAAGCTATCAGGTGAAAACAATTAGAAGCAGGCAATTACACAGGCAGAATAGTAGCCCAGCCCAGCACTTAAAACTCTGCAAACAGTAGTGCAGGATGTTTCTCTTAAGAGACACTGCAAGACAGGAGTAAGCTAATAGAAGTGAAAACTGAAAAAGCTTCACTCAGAGCAGAAATGTTAGGGGCTGCCATAGCTGTCATAATGAGACATAGGCGACTTGCTGAGGGTGGTGACAATGCAGATGGTGCCAGACAACCCACACTGAGGAGACGGAGAAGAGTGTACAGGCCCAGGGTCACCTACCACGGGTTACATGAGCTGGAGATAGAGCGCTATAGAGTGGACAGAGAGCTCCTGCAGCAAGTAGTTCAGCTGTGCAGGCCACGCCTCACACACAGAACCAACAGAGGGGAACCCATCCCAGTGGAAACCAAGGTATGTGTTGGCCTAAGAATACTAGCAACAGGTACCTTCCAGAGACCAACTGGTGATATGATGGGGATATCACAGGCATCAGCCTCCAGGGTACTGCACCAGTTCCTGGATGCCATGTCAGCACATGTTGGTGATCATGTATATTTCCCCAATGCCCATGAGGTATTGGCCAGCAATATGCGTCTCTTCCAGCAAATAGTGGAACACCCTGAGGTAGTGGGTGCAATAGACTGCACGCACATATGCATCAAAGCACCAGCCGGTGAGCGGGGTAGGGCCTACATTAACTGCAAGGGCTTTCCCTCCATCAACTGCCAGGTCGTGTGTGATGCCCAGGGCATAATAATGAATGTGTGTGCTGGCTGCCCTGGGAGTTACCATGATTCCCACATCTGGCATTTGACGCAGCTGTACCAGACATTTGCCAATGGGGACATCCCACACGGACACCTAGTGGGGGATGCAGGTTATGCACTGGAGCCGTGGCTGATGACACCCATCAGAAACACACACACACTTGAACAGGAACGCCATAATGAGGCACATGCACAAACACGTAATGTAATAGAGCATGTGTTTGGGCTGCTGAAGTCATGGTTCCGGTGTCTGGACACATCTGGTGGAGCCTTGCAGTACACACCAACTACATGTACCCAAATTGTCATGGTATGTGCTATGCTACATAATATGATCTTGTGAAAACAGCTGCAGCAGGACCAGCATAGGGCTGGGCCAAACAGCCCCCCACCATTGCCAAGGCCATCACAGGCAGAGCGTGACTCGGAGGAGGAACAACCTGAGCCTGCCCCAGTAGGCAGAAGGAGGCATGCCCAGTATGCCCTGGCCTTGGCAAAGAGGCAACGCATAGCACATACACTGGCTCAGTAGGAACCCTGGGAATGATACCCCCTCTGACTCACTCAAATAATAACATGGATGCCTAAAATGACATGACCTGCTCACTAACATGTACAGGGAAGTGTAATATGCATCCGACAGAGGCAGCCCTGCAGCACCACCTGAGGCATGAATGCCATGTGTTAAGTAATGTAACACCATGTACTATATGCACACCAGAGCACCCTGACTAACATCCACCCTCACCAAGCATGAAGCCACAAAATGATGATGGGATGATCAAGTGCAATAACTGGCTGAAGTAATGCAGTTAGTCAAAGGGGAGCCAATGTGTTTCAGGCTGGGAAGACATGCGGAGCATGACATGATGCACCACCTGCTAGGGGTGGCGTGCACCTATCAGTCCATGCCCCATGGATACTGGCAAAGGCTGTCAGTACCCACAGCATGCCCTGAATAGGTAAGTCTCAAAACACAAACCCACCTTCATAGGTACCACAAGGGATAGGAACCTAGATGTAATGCTACCCAATGCCAGAAGTCTACACAGCAAGATGTGTGCAGTGTAAACGCACACAGTATGGAGAATGTAGATATCAGTCCTGTAATAGAGAACTGGGTCAAGGCTCACATCAGCACCCTAACACTACCAGGTCACACCTCATACTGTGCTGTACAGCCGCAAAACATGGAACAAGCTACAAAAGGAGGGTGACTAGCAATAAATGTCAAGGATAACCACACCCCCATGTTGGTACCACAACAAGAAGCAGCATGGATTAGCCATGGTCAAATACCAATGGCTAAAACCGCCTCCCAGTATATAGCCTGCTGCAGACTACTGTCCTAATACCAGGAACTGCACCTGGCCTATGTTAGTATACATGAATATATCAAGCCCCCCAAACCACATTATATTGCTTGACTGAAAATACCCAGACATACACCGGGAGCATTATACTAGCACCAACACAGTCGGAGAAAAGTTCCCAGAATCCATAAACCAAAATGCCCAGGAACAATGTACCACTCCCACAAGAGGGGTAAGCATACTGGATGTGATAATCAGCAACATGTGTACTGGATGGCAAGATGAGAAGTGTATCCTTCACCGGTAAGACCAGACCATAGAGTAATCACACTGGATATACACATCCCGACTCCAGTCCCTGGCCAGAATACCACAGTGAAAAACATGTGTAAAGCATAGGTTGCAGCCCTCCAAACCGATGTGGAATCCACGAAAGGCCCTGTGCAAGTGCAGAATATGGGACACACCGCAGAACATGTTATACAGGCATTCCATGAACACAGCCAGGAATGCTTGGAGTATGCAATCACAAATAACAACAAGACACAATGCCATACACGCAGGCATCTGGCATGCTGGACTCCAGCCATTACCAAACCATGCAAGAGAACGAGGAAGCTACCACATGATAGAGCAAACATAAAAAGGGAAGTAATCACTGATCAGTAGTATGGCAATAACATATGTCCACACATACAATCCACTAAGGCAAGCCACAACAAGTAGAATCTGTGAATCCAGAGGCAATGTGACACCTGTCCCAAGTACACAGACAACCACAACTTCCCCCAATAAATACAAATATATGTGATAGATGCAACCATGTATCCAAACCAGAGGCTGAGCTCCCCCAACTCAGTACTGTCAAAACTAGTCAGGAGGAGAAGGTAACCACATACACCACAAACCCAGTCCCACATAGACCTACCACAACTGTAAACCAAACACATAAACACACAAAAACATTCCTGGAGGCCCTAATTACAAACACACCACACCAACAGAAGCCTCCAAAGCAGATCACAAGCAACCACAACCTCCAAACATAGCACAAGCAACACATAGTACACAAAGCTGGTGTGCCAAACAGTCACAGGCCAGAAGGAGAAACAACATGCCTGATACAGTTGTAATATGTGTCTGTATAGGCAGACACACTGCTGTCCCACTCACCAGACTGAACAAGGGAAAGGGTACAGTAAGCTGCCTGTAGGCTGCCACAATATGCCACATAACACAAGTACGCAGGTCACCCCAAAGCAAGCAGAAATATGATGCACTCAATGTCCATGCTGGTGTGAATGACCTTAATGCACCTCCCTGGTCTACATGAAAAGAGACATGGATGAGCTCTCTGAGTATGTACCCCAGGCCGGTATGACACTGGCCGTGTGCAGCATCCAACCCTCACCAAGAATTATGCCACAGTACAAACACAGAATGATCATGTTTAACAGGTGGCACAGTTACAGCTGTCAGTCCAAGAGGGTCTAATGTCTGTCTGCTTGAGATGTCAAGCATGACAAGCCATGCTGCTGTTCCAGGGATGGCTTGCACCTGTTACCCCTGTGCATCTGGATACTGGAAAAGGCCTTTGCCACATCCATAGAGCCGTATGTAGGCAAGGCCAAAAAGACTACCCACCACCCTAGAAAACATAAGTGGTAAGAAACATAAGGCTAATGCTGACCAATGCCAGATATGTAAACTGCAATATGCATACCCCTGAGGCACTTCCCAGTATGGAGAACATCGATGTCTGTGCAGTGACAGAAGCCTGCTGCAAGCCTAGTGATAGCACACGAGCACTACCAGGTTATACCACATATCATGCGTTATGGCCCCAACACCTGGACCAAAACATCAAAGGAGGGGGAGTATCCATATGCAGCACAGACACCCATACGGCCAGGTAACTGACAATGCACAAAGCAGCGGAGACCACCCATGTGCACCTAAGTGTAGTCAAAACTGCTGTACAGTCTGTAGCATGCGACAGACCACACTCTCACACACAAGAACTCCACCCAGACATCCTGAAGACACTGGACAGTATGAATGCCCCACCAAATACCAGACAAGGTACACACAAATTACCACATAGGTGGCAAACCATTATGTATGCAAGGAGTAATCAGGGACCTAGGGACACAAGTCGACAGTAATCTGTCATGTGACACTCACAATGCCAATGTGGCTAGGAAGATTGTCGATATTGGACACCGTATCATGAAAGGATTCACATCTACATCAACAGAGGTCACTGTGCTGCTGTACTGTTCCCTTATCAGACCCATAATCTAGTACAATGACTCATATGGGATGTACCGTACGTGACACCTGTAGCGGTTCAGAAGACCTCATAGTTACCCCACCAAGAGGATAAAGGGTGTGAAATATATGTCATATGCTGCCTGGCTGTAGACACCCCAGCTGAATGCAGTCACAGACTGCCTACACAGAGGCATTGTATGTCTGTTGTACAAGGCCATGTCCAACACAGGAGTAATGGACATGCTCCACCACAGGAAATCAAAGCCATTGGAGCTGTGAGAGTGACAGATGTCAGCCTCAACACATAATGAAATAGGATGTGCTGGAGGGACAGATACATAACCCAGAGGCTCCCCACACCCAGAAACAGGATCCCAATCCATGTTAGGCAGAGCCCCTCACTGACAGCCCTCAACAGGAATATTGCCAAGTGGATGGATGATCGTACATGTATACTGGGGGTCTTCACTGTGTCACGACCAGACAGAGGCACAGTAAAGAAATTCATAAATGGCCATAATAGTCACATAGCAAGGGGCGGTGAAAGACACACACTCTGGCTAGGCTTACTAATGCCCTAGGGTGGATAGCCTAGTATGAACCCATGAACCTATGAAGATACAAATTGTACAGGACACTAAGGATAATCACAAGGCTTACTTAACTGATGGTAGGAACCATGTTGGGCATCCACAGATATGCTACGAATCACACAGATATTACAAACAACATACCAAACACACACACATATTGCTAACATACAACCTGACAGGTGCAGTGCAACCCCAGAATGCAAAATATCTATCCCAGCAGACTGCTGGTCCCCTGACATTGCAGATGCTGAGGTAACAGCCATCATCTGCAAAGCAAAACACACAGCAGCAAAGGTATGTGATGGTGTCCTGGGTTGAGGCCAACATGGACTCCAAGAATAATGGAATGCCAAATCACACTACTGCCCAATGTCAGCCTTACCACAGGATA
This sequence comes from Protopterus annectens, assembly GCF_019279795.1. NCBI lineage: Eukaryota > Metazoa > Chordata > Ceratodontiformes > Protopteridae > Protopterus > Protopterus annectens. Next base: position 1,981,664,569 of record NC_056733.1, on the reverse strand, counting down.
TGTACCCAAAGAGCAGTGTACAACAACAGTGGTCCTTCACAACAAAGGTGTTGCCTGAATGGATACTGCAAACTACCACCCCAGGATCCTGACAAGCTTGGTCTGCACAGCTATGGAAAGGATCAGTATGTACCGCAGACATAAAGCTATTGTGGACCTACTGATACTGGACCCTACACAGTGTGGCTGTCGTAACTGCAGATCCTGCCCCTAAACATGTTTGACCCATTTGAAGCAGTCATTAAGGTCATTGATGAGGGCAATGTGGTTCACACAGTGTAGCTGGACCATGCATATGCTTCTAGACAATACCCTACGAGTTCAGTATGGATATGTTCACCAGCTTAAATATATACCCCTATGTCAGTAGAGGGGTTGCAAACCAGACCAAGGACAGAACTGACATGGTCAGATATGCTGCATCCATGTCAGACTACAAAGCAGATATGAGTGGCATCCCACAAGGCCTGGTCCTGCCCACCCCCCCCGTTCTGTATATATGTCCCATAGGTATAGGCCAACATGGAAGGACTGCGACTGAACATGTATGCAGAGGAGTACAAACAGCCCACCATATCCGACCCCCAGCTGACACAAGCAACCCACAAAAGGGCCACCTACAAACAGACAACTGGAGCCAAAGCCATGTCAGCAAGCTAATTGCAGAACTATGTATAGACAACCACCGTGGATATACAGTAAGTGCCCACAAATTACCACACAGGTGTTAACCCATTACGTACCTAACATGTAATGAGAGACCTGGGGACAAAAGGTGGTAGATATCCTGCACTGGACAAACATGTGGCTGTAGTGTTCGCAGAAACATACTATATACCCACCCAATCATGATGGTTGTTAGATGTAGATAAGGGGATGTCACTGTGGCTCTGCAGTCATCCTTCATCAGCGTCACAATTGACTACAATAGCTCCTGTGGGATATACCTCAGCAGACACCTCCATCAACTGTAAAGTCCACAACAGTACCCCACCAGGAGTAGCAAAGAGCATGAACAGATGCCATGTGTTGCCTGAGTAAACAAACTGCAGCCCCACACACTGCCATACTGCCCAGCTACAGGCAAGCTGTGCCTGATGTATGAAGCCATGTCCAACCTGGAATCAATGAACATGCTGCACCTTGTACAATCTGAATGGCAGTGAGCTATGCACATGAGAGACCTGAACCCCAGCACTGACATACATAGGACAAGCTGTACAGAATGATCCATAACACAGAAGGCACCCCCACTCTTCAGTAAACTCCCAGTACAGGTCAGCCAGAGAGTTACCTATCGACACCCCTCAAGAGGAATCCTGATGAGTGGATGGGAGATGGTAGGCTAACCCTGGGTATCACTGTTATGTCAGAGGTAGACGGAGGCACAGTATACTAATCATGACATATGTCATGGCAAACTCCAGTTACAATGTGTGTCGAAGGACAAACACACCCTGTGACTAGCATCAGAAATGGCCTAGGGAACATTGCTAGTGTTTGCCAATGTCCACCCATGTTGTGGAATACACTACCAATGTTGGACGAGCCTGGTGTAGGTAGTCCATATCTGAACATAATGCAACATGGTCATATGTGCACAACTGGCCCCTACACAGTCTGTTGTGCTCACTATGAAGATGTCAAGCAGTGATAGGACTAAAGCCCAGGATACTGTCCACCACAGTGAAAGTAGTGAACCAGTACACAATACGGTACTACAGTGTTAGGTCATTATGAAAGTATGTTGACAACTGTCTGCAAAGTATCCCATGCAATCCCTGCAGGCACAGTATAATCCCTGTTGTGGCAGACACGAAGTAGTTGGCCAGTTAGTACACAACATGACACCCAACACACAACCATAAACGTGAGATATTGTTGAAGTTCACACACACCCAAATATGTGGTGGACTTCAGAGTGCAACATATGGAAAGCTCACACTGGGCATGTTCGCACACTTTGATAAATGAGGCATATGTCAGACAACATGCCATGGAAAGGCTGAACTGGGCATGCTCACACACTTAGGCCATATCTCCGTTTAGCAGTTGGCCACACATATCTGGTATTTGTACGTGTCATTCCAGGAACCAACCACAACACAGCAATCTGCCCAGTGCATACAGTAAATGACTACAGAGACATAAGTGATATAGTGGATCGCCGTCATATGCAAACATCTTCCACAGATACACAAGTTGGTCATAGGAACAGGGAATGCTATGGCAATAAAGACCTGCAAACAGTAGAACAGCACAACAAATATTGTGCATCTGACAATTGAACATATGGGTGTAGAGGTCAATACTAGGCTTGTTGCCCTAGGGAATGACAGCTCAGCCAGAGTGTGCTTGGCATCTGCATCCCCAGTACAGTAGGCTACTGTGCCACTGTAAAGTAGGTCACATAAGGCAATGTGTGAGGCTAGTGAGCTGTGCCTCTGTCAAGCAGGGGCACAGTGGAGATCCCAGGGTTTGAATGTGCTAAGCCACAGCCATGTTGTCGGTGTGTGCTGGAAGAGGGTTGCTGAGGATCTCTAACAGTAAGTGGCCGTCAATAACAGACTGAGGGGAGCACTATCTGCATTATCTGGACAATTCCACTGTCAACACTGTGTTGTGATGATTATGTGTGAATGAAGTGCCGTGCCAGAACTGTTCACAGATGTCCTCCCTCTGTGGGCTACAGCTCTGCAATGTACTAGCTCACTCTGTCTGTTGTACGGCTCATATATGGCTGGTGTACACCTGACAGGTGTCTTGTTGTGGAGCAGTCATGGGTATATATGGGACAGCATGATCAATGCAAACCGTACACATGCTCATAGAATGCAATTGTCAAGGATTATGCTGAGTGGCCAGTATAGTCCCCCAGCATGGGTCCTTTGAAGTTGTCCACCCCAGTCTTCACAAGTGTAGAGTCTGCTTGTGCTAAATACAGTTTGTGTTCAGTGACAACCTTGCCTGGGGGTGGAGATGGGATATGGATGTCCAGGGAAAGGTGGGTATGGTCAGATATCAACAATGGTGGTATACCTCTGGTGTGGAACAGTGAGTACCCATGTTACAGATGGACAGGTGCAATATGTATTCCCCCATGTGGCTGTGATGTGTGGTTCTGCCATAGCACATGGATCCACAAATTGTAGTGGCTGTAGGGTAAAGTGGTAGAGGCCTGAGTAGTTCTCACACACAATATGCCTGTACCTGATGTTAACAACTGGAATGGTGTATGTGTACACATGCATATCCCGGCACTGTTCCAAGGGAAGCTAACTGTGTGTCCTGGATGTGGGTGTGGTGTTCTGGACTGGTTGTGTTGTGTGTTACAGGTCCTGTGGTCATGAAGCATGGTATAGAACATAACCTGCCAGTGCGATGTGCATATCTGACCCTGACGTAGGTGGCTGCAAATGCATATATATGCTATTCCTTACCTGACAGGTAGTACTAGATGTACATACCTCTGTAGAAATAAAGATGTCAGCACCCTATAAATATGCCCAGTAATGCGGTTAGCGTGCTCTGCTAATGCGTCTCCCCCAAGTGTCGTAATATAGGTAGGTAGGGGTTTGAATCCTGCAACTGCCCAGTGTGTGTGGAGGGGGGTTAGTGTGTGTGCAAGTCTGTGTGAGGGAGATGTCCCTTTTGGCAACTGTGAAAGCACTCAACAGGATGCACATTCCCCTATCTCAGCACTGATGATGTCAGCACCCTATAAGTACAGCAGGAGAAGGAAAACCTCCCAGTAATTCGAATAGCGCGTTCAGCTAAAGTGTCTGTCACGAGTGTCATAACATAGTTAGGTAGGGGTTTGAATCCTACAACTGCCCAGTGTGTGTGGAGGGGGGTTAGTGTGTGTGTAAGTCTGTGTGAGGGAGATGTCCCTTTTGGCAACTGTGAAAGCACTCTACAGGATGCACATTCCCCTATCTCAGCACGGATGATGTCAGCACCCTATAAGTACAGCAGGAGAAGGGAAACCTCCCAGTAATTCGAATAGCGCACTCCGCTAATGCATCTGTCACGAGTGTCATAACATAATTAGGTAGGGGTTTGAATCCTGCAACTGCCCAGTGTGTATGGAGTGGGGTTAGTGTATGTGCAAGCCTGTGTGAGGGAGATGTCCCTTTTGGCAACTGTGAAAGCACTCTACAGAATGCACATTCCCCTATCTCAGCACAGATGATGTCAGCACCCTATAAGTACAGCAGGAGAAGAAAAACCTACCAGTAATTCGAATAGCGCACTCTGCTAATGCGTCTTTCTAAAGTGTCATAATATAGTTAGGTAGGAGTTTGAAACCTGCAAATGGCATGTGTGTGTGTTTGGATGTGGGGACTTTGTGTGTGTGCAATTCTGTATGAAAAACATGTGCTTTTTTGCAATTAGGAGATCACACTACATGATGTACATTACCCTTTCCAAACAGTGATGATGTCAGCACCCTATACATACAGCTGGAGAAGAGACATCTACCAATAATTTGAATAGTGCAATCTGCTACAGCGTCACTCTCAAGTGTCATAACATAGTTAGGTAGGGGTTTGAAACCAGCAAGTGTGTGTGTGTTTGGATGTGGGGAGTTTGTGTGTGTGCAATTCTGTATGAAAAACATGTTCGTTTTGGCAATCAGGAGATCACACTACCTGATGCACATTACCCTTTCAAAACACTGATGATGTCAGCACCCTATGAGTACAGCCAGAGAAGAGGAACCATCTAGTAATCCGAATAGTGCACTTCGCTAATGCGTCTCTCTTACATGTCATGACTTAGTTAGGTAAGAGTATGAATCCTGCAAATGGCAAGTGTGCATGTGTGTATGTGGGGGTAGTAGGGTGTGTGTAAATGCAAGTGTGAGAGAACAGATCCTTTTGGCAAATACTACAATACACCAGATGCTGCATATTCCCCCAGTAAACACAGGGGATGTCACCACACTATCAGCACAGCCAAACGGGGCTAGTTGGCCAGTAATGCCAATAGTGCGCTCTGCTACTGGGTCTATTACCATTGTCAGAGTACAGATAGGTATGTTTTGGTAACCCACAACTGCCACGTGTGGTTGTGTCACACATTATGACCTTGTGTGGGTCTTTGTGCATAACAATACATGCCATTGCCTAAACCAGCAATGGCATTGCACACATGATGTATGTGTGTGACACATACACATAAATACCTGTGACCTGCAGTAGTTACCATGTCTGACACATGCCTCGAGTGGATAAATGGTATTTGCAATGCATAACAATATGACTGTGTCTTACTGTGCAGGGGCCGCACGCAGTATGTGTCTATACAGTGTGGGTGTATATGGTAAAATACCTACAGCAGGGGATACACATCTGGTCTGGGCCATATAGTCTACATGTAGTCGATGTACAGGTGCTGCATGTTCCCACCTGTTGTGGGAGTGGTAACATGTCATTCCACTGCAATTCAGTGACCATATGCTGGGAACCCTTCAACTAGTGTGTTGTAGCTACAGTAATGCTCACACACAATGTTTGGCTGGATGCAGTCCAGCCATATAAAGACAGTTCTTGAGACTGTCATATTGCCAGTGTTGTTATGGAGGATAGGTGGTTTTCCTGTGTATGGGAGGGTTGTGTGTGCCAGGCTATGAACCAGACGGCAGTCCGACACACTGTTAGCTGCACATGAATAGGCCCTGATGCTTTGTGCTGTGCCAACAACCTGGAGGTGTGTGTATCTGCGGTGCCTTGGGATACCACCCCCCTGTCCATGTGTGTTACATGTGTAGGGGACGACAGGCATGGTATGAGGCATAACCTGGCAGTGATGGGTTGCACCTGTGAGCCATGAATCAGGACTCTGGTACTGCACAGACATTGCATTTCACCGTGCTGATGACAGTGTCCAGTGCATGCATCTTGTGGTGTACACTGCTGGTGTTGTGTAGCAGCACTGTTAATGTCCTAACCTGTGTGATACCCGCGGAGGTGGCTATGTGATCCATGTCCTGCAGCATAAGGCAGTATGTGTGTATCAAGGAGCTTCGCCAATATACATTGGGCCATGGGTGTCACGTGCAAGCTGCCCCTTGCACATCATTGTGGCTTCCCTAGCATGTAAGCACACGTTGACAGCCAGCGGATACCCTATGAATGACATTGGAGACTGAGCAGAATGTAGACATACAACACCCTTCCTACATATAGTGGTAGCATACCTGGTGAGGGTATGATGGCAACCAAGATCAGGCTCATACTGGCCCATGCCACATGCTGAGAGATCCCTTCTATGTTCCCTATCATGTAGTCCAGGGAGGTATGTCTCAGGTCATCCATAGTGGCAAGGTCAATGATTGAGTCATATGTGTCCATGCCTCTGACTGACCTGTATGCATGTGTTTTGTGGTGGACCATAGTGCCCCTGAGGCATATCACTGTGACCTTCACCATATACAGCCTGTTGAGCGGGACCCCACTGCAGCACCCAAGACAGGTACCTGACACATCTGTAGCAGGTGTGTTGTGTAGTCCTACAGGCTGTGAGTGTGTGGCACACGGGATGTGTGTGCCATGTGTGGCATGTGCTCTGTTCCGACGTAGCATATGCCTGTGTGCCAGCTGCGGAGGTGTGTGATGCTCAGGCAGGATGCTATTCTGAGTCCCCACGTATGCCCCAGTGTGTTCAGCTTGCTGTCAGTGCGTGTCTATGTCTGACTGGTATTGTAGTCACTGTAGTATGACATGCCACCTGACAGGGTATGGCATTACTGGGTTCAGAGAGCTCAGTCCCCAGATTGGCTATGTGGTGGCATCCCACACATGTGTTGTACGTTCCTGGCCAAGGGTGATGGTTGACTGCATACATGTGGCAGCTGTGACATTGCCACATGACTCACATAAACCACAACTGGACCATAGAGGTGATTCACAGGTTACCTTTGCACATGCTACCCTAGCAGTGTGATTGCCATGGTGAGTACCAACACATAGGGCCAATGGGGAACAACATACTGAAGGTGTGTATGTGTGGGTGTACTGCTACTGTTTCATAGCACTGGCATATATGACTGCACACGTGGGTAAATGCCAGACATGTGCAATGTGTCACAGGCAACGTACATGCGAACAGGACGGACAGTGACTTTCTGTCATGTGTAAACTTGACATATGTATCGTACGCTATGCAGATGTCACTAGGAGTCCACAGAAGCACTGTAACTCTGCATTGCAGGTGGAAGCAGTGTTCCAGGGAACCCCAAGCGAACATGCATGCAAACAAAGCTACAGTAAGCAGGGCTGGAAGTAGTTCATTGTACAACAAAGAAGGGGTAACACTAACAGTAGGTAACAGTGCAAATATGTAGGCACTATCAACATGTACCCAGGAATGCACAGCGCAGATGCCCATGGTAGAACTGATATTATGTCATAGTTAATTGTGATTTGGATTACATTGGTACTGCACAAATATCAACATGCGCAAACATCCACATTGCATAGTCATTGTGGGCAACTTGACACCATTACTGTACATGTCCATCATTGCATATCACTACTTGCATTAGCTTCCCCCCTGTGCTACCCATGTATGTGTCTATCTGTTGACATCCTTACCACTGGCATGCAATAATGTGCAGCTGTTACACTTTGGTACGTACTATGGGTGCAGATAACAATTCAGGACAGTCATACGGTTACTGCATCAGGCATGCTGGGATATACACACAGTCATATCAGCACACTGTACTGTTACCAACATGATACTACTAATACACTTCTATGTAGTCACCCTGTGCATCAGCAACGTGTTTACCTGGTCCCACAATGATGTTGGCGATTGCAGGAGGTGGCACAGTGTCATCATATGCACAGGGTGTGAATTAGGTATGCCTGAGTCTGCCACTGATACCACCAATTGACATGTGTGTGTTGGTGAGGGACAGCAGTACAGGATGGGGCACTGTTGGTGCAGTGTGTGTGTGTATGTGGTAGCCCTAGGTGTTAACATTTCGCATGTGTGTATGCACGCACACAGTTCCACCTCATGGCTGCCATATACAGGGGTTTGTGGACAGCCACAGACTGCACCTGGCAGGTCATACAGATCAGTGTCTGTGGGCATGGACACGGTACCTGTGCCTGGCAGGGGTGCTACGGACCATATCCAGTACTATGCCAGACTGGGTACTGTCATCAGAAGCGGGTGTGTGTTGACTGGACACAGGTCCCTGTTGGGACTGTCCAGAGCCACGTGCACATGGTCTCCTGGGGCGTTCCGATGACAGCACAGACCCAGCATTGCTGGGGCTGCTGCTGGCACTATGGGGGCGTGCGCGGGCCTGTTGTCGTCCGCGCTGACTGCCAGCTGCTGCTGTTGCTGGCATACGGCCACGTCGACGCCGCAACCGCCCACCATTGCCCTGGCTCATGGACATTTGGTTGTGGAACTGCTGTAATATGTCCCCACAACGTCTGTCTATGACATCGGTGAAATTACGGATAGCATCCGTGATGTCACGCATACTGTCAGTCATGGCTGTGTGACATGCTCTCAGCTCCCTCAGACCCTGTCTGGTGTAGCTTTCCATACATGACTGTGCCTGCATGACAGCCCGAAACATAGCTGAGGTTGACAGACCTCTTTGGACACGTCTGCCAGAGGCAGTACGCCCACGGATGCTCCCACGAGAACCCATGGGCAACTGTCTGTGTGGTACCATCGCAGGACCCTGCCCATGGCTGCTGTGTGGGGACGCATGTGCCACAGATACCACATTACCCTGGTCAATGCCCACTGTATCCTGTCCATCACCTAGGGACAATGGTGACAAAGGATGTACTGGCAGGATGACTGTGCGCAATGATGGGGTTGACAGCTGTGTACTGTCAATTGGCTGACCAATGGCGGACCCTGACACACCTTCCTGTACCATTACACAGATATCATCATTACCAGTACCTGTGGCACCAGATTCAGGTTCCCTGCTGCAGGACACCAGAGCAGCACCAGAACCTGTGGGAGAAAGACAGGAAATACAGTTTACAGTGTCCACACAATGTTACCAGTGATGCACTTATGCACACATGCACACATGCACACATGCACACATGGACACAGGCACACATGCAGACATGCACACGTGGACACATGCACACATGCACACATGCACACAGGCACACATGCACACATGCATACATGCACACGTGGACACATGCACACATGCACACATGCAAACATGCACACATGCACACATGGACACGTGTACACATGCACACATGCACACATGCACACATGCACACGTGGACACAGGCACACATACAGACATGCACACATGCACACGTGGACACAGGCACACATGCACACATGCACACATGCACACGTGGTCACAGGCACACAGGCACACATGCACACATGCACACATGCACACGTGGACACAGGCACACCTGCACACATGCACACATGCACACATGCACACGTGGACACAGGGACACCTGCACACATGCACACCCCGCAGTATACACACAGAGCACTACTGAGTTACACTAGTATTACTAGCACTATCAGGACTATTATAGGTATTGTTAAACACACTCACCAGCATGGATGGCCTGCCTTGCTGTAACCCCGGAGGGACCTGCAGAAATGAGGAGATTAATGTCAGTGGGCACAACTGTGCCATTGATACTGCATATGATACAGTGCAGTAGTACACCAGTTGCCTTTCACACGTCAGCTGCTGATATTGCCAATATCACACATGCACAATTACATACTATGTTGACAGCTACATACCACGGACACACCTTACACATGCATAAACTAACAGTGTACAGAACAGTCAAGTGTACATATGGCATATTACCTGCATGCTCCATGTCGTGCTGCTGTGTGGATCCAGCCTCCATCATGATGTAGATGTATTGCTGTTGCTGTTCCGGTGCTGGAGCCACAACACTTAGGAGTAGCCCCTCCAGTCTGGTGAGGGGGGGATGTGTGGCCACCCCACCTCCTGTGGCAACCTGTTGCCTGTGGATATCCAACGCATGCTGACGGACATTTCTGATTAAATCACTGCAGTGATGTCGTACTTGCTCATATATCCTATTATGCGTGCCAATGACATTTACCCTACGGACAAGGTCTTGCCACAGTGCAGCCCTCTCCTGCTGATTCTGGCTGGTGCGGGAAAACAGTATGTCATACTCCTGCACCAGGCTCTGGTGTATCTCCTCATCTTCCGCTGCAGAGTAGGCGGGATTACGCTGATGCACCATCTCCCTGAAGAGAACACAAACATGATATCAGCAGACTATGTCAGCAATATATGGCACACATACTATACATGATACTCAAGTGTAGTGATATACTACTACTCCCATATGTTGCATGTGTGTGTCTCGTGGTGGATACACAAGTACATGGCCAGATATCAGTGCTCAGCCAACACCTGTGCAACAATACCTGCCACACTCCATACAACATAGTAGCATGCCCCATCGGTCAGCACACTGCGACAGGTCCAATGCACAACCTCACTCTGGGGGTTCATACCAAGGTACTGTATGTGGAATGCCATCCACTAGTGTGATGTGGACACAAGTTACTCAGCCTGGATATACATATCCCACCACCACCACCAGCACAGTAGACTACTTTGATATGTATGTGATTAGACAGTTATTCACTTGTTAGGACTGAGATGGTATCTATGCAGCCCACTGGGCCAGTGGAAGCCACAACCCACACTGCTGACCCCTTTGCGAATGCTTACCACGGACATCCCACAGATTGCATGGAACTTGCACACACATTTCTAACCCAGACCCTATGCACAAAGGTTAGGCATCCTGTCCGGTGGACCCCAGCCAGAGGCAGATTGTATAACAATAGCAGGAGGCTACTGCAGGACAGAGCAGATTCACATTAAGGGAAGGCATCTGTGGTCAGCACTGGTAATACACTACGGTCTCTCATAACAATGTCCACGGCCTACTCTGGGAGGGAAATGGCCACAAACACTATAGATAACCACAAGGCCTTCTTCAGTTATGTTGCACATATGGACCAAATGCCTCAGATATGCTCTGAGTTAATATGCACCTACTTAACATTCACCGAACACACAAATATTGGCAACATTCTTGCAGACAGGTTCGGTGCACGTATCCCCCCTCCTTCTCCCCCACAAGTTGAAATACTTATCACAGCTAAATGTAACCTCCCTATCATCTCACATGTCCAGGTGAGGGCCGCCCTCAGCAAAGCAGAACACACAGCATCACTGTGACCTGATGGTATCCCTGGATGTGTGCTACGTGCACTCCAAGAGGACATACAACCGCATATAAGACTGATATTTAACCTTGACCGTACTATAGGATATGTACCTGGACACTGGCATACAGCAACAGTGGTCCCACACCACTAAGGAGGCACCTCTACTGACCCTGGGAACTACCACATCATAAGCATAACCAGCCTGGTCTGCTAAGCTATGGAATTATTCAGTATGGGACGCATATACAGCGATATTGGGTACCTGCAGACACTTGTTCCCGGCCAGTTTGCCTTTGTGATGGGCTGATCCTGCCTTTTGATCCTGGCTGACCTTTCAAAACAGTCACTACAGCCATTGATGAGGGCAACGCACAGACAACTGCTGCCAGGATCATGGCCTAACACTGACTGACATGTAATGTATAGTCATCCCCTTTTGGTGGAACTACGTACACACAACATATCACATGGACATACCTATAGATACAGACCTATGACACATTTGGAGGGTTCACAGTATGCAGACTATTAACCTGTGACTTTACATTACCTGTGTTTGTCACAGCTGGTTGCGTTACCACTACTTCTGCTACCTGCTGCTGCTGGCACGGCTTGCTACTGTCACTGCTGACAGCTTAGACTCAGTGTGTAGCGTGTGTATTTTTTTTTTCTCTCACTCTCTGTCGCTGTCTCTGTCTGTCTCTCTCCCTCTGTCTGCTTCCAGACAGTGCAATGAACGTATTGCATGTGTGGAGTGTTAGTACAGGATGCTTTTGTAGGTATCTGCATAGGTCCATGTGATGGCCTCTGCACCAATTGTAAGCCAGCATTTGCTAATTGCATGCAGCCAGTTGTGTACTGATTGCAGTTCTCACTGTGATTTCAGAACAGTGCTATAAAAGGGTATGTGAGATAGGCATTGCCCTTTCAGATTGTAAGGGCGGGGACCATGCTGGTATGCTGTGGACACTATTCTGTGAGTGTAAAGGTTAGTATCTCTCTCATTATTCAGGCTGTGTTGTAGATTCACATTTCTCCACTCCTCTCTCCTGTTCCCTGTAGTAAGTGTGTATGCACAATGACACCTACAACTAGATATATATATATATATATATATATATATATATATATATATATATATATGTATATGTAAATATACATACATTTATATATGTACATTAACTGACATTATTACCTACTAGCTACCAACTAGCATGGCTGTTTCTGTTCACACACTACTATTATGGAAATCCACTACTTTTGACAGTAATTCTAAATGACATGCTTTGTGTACTATACATCCTATATTCCCTTTACATTCATTCCTACTATTACATTATATATTTATTTTAGCACAATGTTCTTGTATAAGAGTCATGGCTTAGTGGTAAGTCATGCAGACTACTGTTTCCAAGGTCCTGGGTTTGGGACTGACAGTGGGATTTTATTTTGCTTTTGAACTGACTACAGGACCTGTCAATCAGAGTGACTAAGGCACTTTTAAGCAGTTGTAACCAGGTTAGCGCTGGTTTGCGCGGAGCTCACGCATGCGCACTGGCGTTTAGCTCCACGCACACCCACACCCGCTTACAACCGCTTAACAGTGCTTACTCTGGCGCACACCCGTGCTATTTTCTTTGAAAGAAATGAAAATGGGGAGACAGGAAAGTGGTGAAAAAGGGGTCACAAAGAGGGTAAGACAGTAGGGAAACAAGCTTGGGATTTGCAGGAGGGATGTAGGTAAGGCCCATAGCTGCCCATTCATCAGCAACAGCTGTGCATATGTATGTAATTTGGTGTGACATTTGAAACCTTCCACCCCTGAGAGAGGTGTCAGGACAACAATAATACTTGTTGTACAGCCAATTGTAATTGATAGTTTCCATGTCCAGCAGACATGTGTGCGGAATGGGCAGCTATGTATGGGGCGTAATTTTTTTGTGGGTACAGAGTGCCCTTTTTTTTTTTTTTTCAGATGAGAGTGGTATGTCAGGTGAAGGAAGTCAGTATAGCTGGGGAGGTAGGTTGGGTAGGTCAACAGGCAAGACAAACAAGACGCATACAGGGACGGTGTATGACATGTGTGGGGGGGTTACACAATTGACGGGGACGGAGGTTTGGATATCCAGAGCCCATGAGCCCACAGATGGCAACAGTGGAACTGATATCCCCACCCATAGGCAGTTGCCACTGTTCCTTCACTGCCCAGGATGGGGCTGTGCTGGGGGCTGTGTAGGCTGGGCAACAGGCATGCCCATAAGTTGCGCCACCTGTGCCTTAAGCTGGCATAGGGGCCCAAGAACAGAGTCCTGGATCTCCCTACGCACCACAGTCCGGACGCTATGGAGGGTGAGTGGTGGTTCTCCTCTGGCCACACTTGCAGAGGGGGGACGAGCCCCATCCCCTGCAGCGCTTCCACCTGCAGGTGGCACAGGGCCACCGGAGGAGGGTCCAGACTGGGCACTAGTGCCAGGTGCACTAGCCAGCTGAGGTGGGAGAGATGGGTCCGCTGGAACCCGCCTTCCCTGTCATCCTATGTTTTGCATTATGTCATGACAGTTTGGGTTAGTGACATATAATACCATTCACAATTAGTTGTAACAGCATGCATTAGTATTCCCATTAACCAAACACCCAGATATTCACACCATTGAACAGCGAGCATAACACATGCATAATTTGAACAGCAATACACAGTCCAACAACATGCAGGGTTGATTGATGGCAACAGGCCATCAGGTTTGGATGTATGAACAGGGCAGATGCATCAACGGACATGCAAATATTTATGACCCAACAGGACAAATGTCCAGTGGTGTTAATTGTGATTGCACATACCATTTTCACGTGGAATGGGTTATATGTGGTTATAGGGTGGGGTGAAGAAAATAATATTAACACCTTCGAATACCAATACATATGCTGTACATTTCTAATAGCTGCACATATATACACACTACTGTTCTAACTACAGTTTCCTATATGATAACTACTTCAACTTGGTGATAGGACTGTTACTTCTACATCAATATACATTTTATTGTTCTTCATACACATTCATATCTAGCTTTGTTCAGCTACATCATCCTGCTACATTTGCTTTATATAGCTATAGACAACTGTGGATGTTTGGTATATCAGACAATCATACTATCTGCATATTGCAGACTGAGAGCAACATATCCAGATTTTGGGATACACATTCCAGCTGCAGCAACACTTTGAACAGATTTCGCTGTTTGGTTTTGCTTCTCACATGCATTTCATTCTGTACTGACTGCGGTATACTTTATTCAGGGGTTATTACTACTTTATTGCTGGATTCATGACACTTTCTCACACTCTCTCACTTGTTTTCATTTTACTATTTAGGATGGTACTTACTTCTAGGCTTTATTGACATGTTTTACCTGTAGTTATTACAATCCTTTCCAGCAGTCTCACTTCTGTCATGTTTCAGTATTTCAACAGGGGTATATTTCACACATGTGATTTGCTCATCTTCTGCAGCTGTACTTTTCAGCCTGCTGCAGGTTGTGTACTATTATATTACAGGTGGGGCATCTTTATTTCAGACTTTATTTCAGACATTTTCATTTTTCTGTTTGGATTACAGACTGCAACACACGTTTGTAATCAAGCAATACTTGCAAACACTCTTACACTTGTTGCTTGCACATTCTATTACTTAGTGACTACACTGCACTCTTTTGCTAACTGTCATACTTTTATATTTCTTTACAGTTACTGGGAGAGGATTATTGACCTGCCTGGTGGCGCAACCGCACCAGCCTATCGCCATAGGCTATGCGGTACGCAGAACGGACACCTGCAGCTGTAATATAAATGAAGTAATATTGGAATACACATCTCCATAATATCAGCTAGTTTAATTTCTTACATACATAATTACATGTAACTTACTCAGTAGTGGGGCGTTGGGCATTTGCCGGGCCTCCTGGATCCAAAGGTTCAATTGGTCCTGCTTGCGTCTCTTCAGGTCCGCATGGTGGTGATGAACCTGCTCACCAGTCCTTGGAATCCCTGTGGCACTGGTGAGATCATGAGCCAACTGGTCCCACGCCTCAGCTCTATATGCTCCCCACAGGACCTGGCCCTGCATGAGTTGGGCCTCATGATTGTGGACTAGGAGCCAGACCATGTATCTGGACTCCTCAACGCCCCACCTCTGAGCTCAAAAGCAACTACCCTCACCTACTCCTGTCATTCTGGCTGCAAGTCAGTTCTACAATCATTTATGCTGTGTATTCCCGCCTATGGGGCTTATATAGGCCATTTTTCCCGCACATATCTGTGATTGGCCATTTTGGAATTGTATCAACTTCACAAAACCTGCTTTGTCATGCTCCACTTTGTATTCATTCCTATATATTTGCTATTACTGCATTTGTAGGTACTGCTGTCATGGCTTAGTGGTTCAGTACCTTGACTATCGTGTATAGTATCCTGGGTTCGAACCTGGCCGCTGCTTTTTATTTTTTATGACTGCCTAGACAAGCTGAGGGGTGTGTCTGTGTAAAGGCAGTTTTGATACAGCTTGCTCAATGTTGCCCGTCGGTTAACTTGTTTGCGCGGTGTGCAGCTCCGCGCAAACGGGGTACGCTGGTTTACGCCTCATTTGGCTATCAGCACGCATATTACGCTCAGCTCAGCTAGGGGCACACAGTTTCAGTGTGTTAAACCACAGCTCACCTACGGGCACTCATTTTGCACCTGTTAAACCACTGCCCACCTACAGGCACTCATTTTGCACCTGTTTAACCACTGCTCACCTACGGGCAGATGCACTCACCTTGTTAAACTGTAGCTCAGCTATAGGCACATCTGGCATCTTTTATTATTTTATCTCACATTTCTTCAAAATAAATGGACTATTTCATTACATTTTACATAAACTATGATTTTATATGTGTACATGTTTGTCAGGGACTTGTTTCATGCTTATTTTACTAGAAATAAAAATTGGTGTTGTGGGGGCTCGAACCATGAATGCCTGCTTTTCAGCCAACGTCTCTACCGCTACGCTATTGCTTCTTGGCTTACTTTGCATATTTAGTTCTTATATCCTTTTCCACTGACTGCTAACTGTGGCTAAGCTACGGGCATGCCCGCGCAAACGAGCGCACTCAAGGGCAAACATCTTTACGATTTTAAAAAAATATATAACATGTTCATTTATATATTTTATGTTCATGGTCTGTGGGAGCATGTGTTGTGTTGTGTTTATTCACATTTCCATGGCCTCTGTCGTGGGTGTTTACTTTGGGTAATTTTACTCTTCTGGGGCGTGTCCGCTTGCAGGGCTCGGCCTACGGACATGCCCCCTACTGTCTTCCATGGACCGTGTTAGCCTTAGGTGTGATTCAGCATGCTCTCATGAATATGCAGAGCATGCTGACATCACTCCATTTAACTGCAGCCTCCGTGTAAGAGTTATAACTCTTACACGGAGGCTTCGTGAATCCTGCCCATTGTCTTTGTCCTTCTTCTTGCCAGAACTCCAAACCTCACAGAGATATGGTTACTGTTGATTTAAATGCCTGATAACATGTTGGTAAGTAAGCCTTTTCAGAAATGAGTCTCACTGTTTGGAACACACTGCTGAACTATATTTTCAGTAAGAACAACTTTTGCCAGTTCAAAAATCACTAGGGGTTACCTCACTTTAAATGCTTTCTGCAATCAGTGTAGGGACCAGAGGTAAACTTTTGCCAAGGTAAGCCTCACTTCATTGTTTACCTCACCAGATTTTATCATTTAGCTTTGGTAGTGATGGTTAATTATCTTGTGTGAGTTTCTGCTGAAACGTCTTACAATTGCATTTACTGTTAAACTATTTGTGGTCAAATAACTCCCTAGCGTATTAGCTCTGTTTAAGTTACATTAAGTTTATTTTATTTATTTACTGGTGTATGGCACTCATCTCTTTAGATCAATTTCATATCCAGCCTGGTGGTACTGATATCGGTAAGGTAAACAAAACGATACAGGTAAAAATTACAAAGTGGAAGCATAACAGTAGTGAGAAAAACACAAAGAAAAGTAGTTGATCAGCCAGCAAATGGTGTTAACAAGATATAGCAATCACATATTATTTACAATGTATAGCAGTAATACAGCATCAGAGTTTAACGTGACATAGCAATCACAATTTCTTTACAATATATACATGATTGTGAACTCAGCAGAGGATAAACATTGTCTAAGCATCTGATGATATAGTTTGTGAAACTATAGCCTTAGTATGAGAAAGTTAGGTGATATGGCCAGAGCTGAAGAATTTACAATTGCTTTGTCTGTTGAGATATACTTTCAATTGAGACTTGAAAACAGAGTAGTTAATGAGGTTTTTCAAGTGGTTAGGTAGTAATTGCCAAAGAACTAAGAGAGAGAGAGAGAAGCTGTGGTTAACATATTGCAATTTTGTTTTAGGTGTCTGAAGTAAAGGACCAGACTGAGCGTGGATCAAGATTGTAGGTAGGAGTGGTTGTGATCAGCTTTGTAATGAGAGTCATATATTTGTAGAAGTGCTGTAGTTCGAAAAGAAGTAAGCCTAGTAACTGGACAAAAAAAAACTCTTTGCTTAACTAGAAGCCAATTAGCTTTAGATATTATTTTACACTGATACTCAGGCCTAGGAAACTTTGTAGTGAACCAACATATTTTGCTGGAAAGTGATTGGAGGCATGACATATTTTTTGTATGAGGCTGCAGCTGCAGGAGAAAGCCTATGCTCCAGCTGGGTAAGCAGGATTCCCCTTACTTGTGACTTGATATCCAGGAAGAGGTATGGCAGATTTTCTGGGCCTAGAAAAGGAAGTGGTTAATTTTTGCTCTAACTTACTCTGCATGTTCTTGAAAGTGAAGAACCTATTCAAGCCATATTCCTAGGTATTTAAAGATGGCTATAGTTTCAATTGTGTGGCTGATGTTCATAATTCCCACTGCTACAGTTGTACTTAGGCTATATTGGTTGTTTCCTGCATAGTAAACAATGACTGGCCAACTTCAAACAGCTCTGTCTCCCTCAACTCATTCTCAAGAGGGAAATCAGCAGTTAGACAAAAGCTTTCTCCGGTAGTTTATGTGTCTCTAGAAGAAACATCTCTTGGGCTTTACAGAAGCAGCGATTGGTGAGGAGCTTCATTTCTGGTAAATAAGTCCCCAGTGGGGAAACCCTCCACTCAGAAACTATTGCCCTTTTAATAAAAATTCTAATCTATCTGTTTTTTTTTTTTTTTTTTTTTTTACTAAATGTGGTATTTCTCCTTTAAGAAACCCAGTATTTTTCATAGTATCAGAAAATTCCTGTCAAAGACCGCTATTTTTCCTGACGGCGTTTATTATGGTTTTTGGGGCTAATTTTGTAAAAAAAAAAAAGTGTTTACTGCTTGTATAAAGTTTGAATTTTGTGGGACAAAAAACTTTACAGAGGAAAGGGCGGAAAACATACCTCTCATTCTCTTACAGCATTAATGTGAACAAAGCCATAAATAATGGGGGGATAAAGGCCTAAAAATAGGGACATTTTTAAGTATTGCTCCTACAAACTTAGAAAGCTGATAGAATAACCGGTTTTGTGTTAGCATGAATTTTCTGAAGGTCAGGAAGTCTGAAACTTAAATGCCTGTCATTATTTTCTGACTACGGTCTTTACTGACTTGTCAATGTTTCACCAGAAAACCACAATTTTATGAAAAATGGACCGAAATATGAGACAAAAATCTGGACATTCTGTGAAAATCTGTATAGTTAAGAGGTATGGTAGGAAACTGTGTGTCATTTTAATGATTATTCTTATTTTGTGAAAACTTATCTGCCATTTTAATTTTGTCAGTGTGTGTGTGTGTGTGTGTGTGTGTGTGTGTGTGTGTGTGTGTGTGTGTGTGTGTGTGTGTGTGTGTGTGTGTATGTGTGTGTGTGTGTGTGTGTTTGTGTGTCAGTGTGTTTGAACAGTACTGACAGGAAAATTCTGTTCTACTTTTATTTTTTATAACTTAAAGGACTGGGGAAGTGTTGTGAGTGTAAGTGTACTGCTTGTGATCATTCAGTGACAGCTTACCTTCTGACCAACATACTCCAGTAATACTTACTGCATTTGGTGCTTCTTCACCATTTACAGCATAGATACCCACTCTTATTCATATAACACTTCTACTGCAATACCTAGAAAGAAAAATAATCACTTACCAGGAAGTTCTTACCATTGTCACTGACCCAGTATATGCCTCAGCCTACATCTCAGCTAATAGTGGGTGAACCTGCAGTGACCATTAGTTGTTCCTCAGACCACTCACTTATCTCTCAGGCTTTCTCTGTTGTCCTTTCAGCCAGTATGAAGCAAAGGCCACCCATGTTGTCTTAGGCTATTTCAGTGTCTAATATGGGCATGGATGAACCATCGTTTCTAGGTCTGTGAAACACTTTGGGAGATTCTTCTTGAAGTAATCAGGGCAAGAGACCATTAGACAGCGCAGAAGTTCAGTACCTCCTTTAAATTGTTCCTCTTCTGCTGGAACACCTATTAATGAAAAACGTTGTTTTTCCTAATGAAGTTATTACTATTAAAAAAAAGATGAGCTCTTTACCTTGGCTAGATAGGCATTACAGACAGTAAATTCTGGTATGCAGAAGCCCTTACAAATTGGCATTCCCTGTCAAATTATTCCTGTGGAAACAGATTTTGATGATTCTGATTTTGATAGATATAGGGCTTCTTCTCTTGCAGATTCTCAAGCTCAAAATATGAGGAAAACTTTAATCCTAAATTCCTATGGAGGAATTTTCCTTTAATCAGATCATTGCCAGGATGAATGAGATATTTTTTGGTAAGAAACAGATGCCACCCTAAACTGAGGAGATACTATGAGATGTTACAAATTGATATACCTCAGTCCTCTTTCATCACTCCTATACTGCCAAACCTGTAGGATGTGTTGAATGCTGCCTGTACTCATCTAGATACCCAGCCATTAGTCCCTAAAAAGGCAAATAAGCTTATAAGCTACTTCATGCTAATAAATGTATTTTCTGTTACTTTAGGTCAGACCTGGTTGCCATTTCAACTGGCAGTAGACTGGTGCCATTCACCTGGTAATAAGGGTAAAATGATGGAGTATATAGTTAAGAAAATGTTTTCTTCTTCCACTTTAGCCTTCAGAATTCTGAATTACCAGGTATATTTGTGGAAATGTATACTATGTTATAAGAACAGTCAAAAGAAATTGGCTTCTTAGAGAAGAAAGTTCTTTTCTGATCTGTTTCTACCCTTTCTCTCGTAAAGAAACATGTTTTGAAGAGTACATATTATCGTGCAGATTCTGTGTCTAGGGCCACAGCTACAGTGTTGAGAAGATATGCTTGAAAATTTAACCAAATCTTTGTTGATGAGGTAAAGTCTGAAACCTTAGATTCTGCTTTAGATAAGAAGGTATTGTTTGGCTGTTCATCTACCGAGGTTCTCAAACAATATCATAAAAGAGAGATATTAAATTGGGGCATTGCTGTGATATTTAATGTATCACAATAAAATCGTATAGGCCTCTGTCTTACACAAATAAAATCTAATAAACAAAACCAGAGATGGCCAGATGGTAACAATAATAGACCAACAGTACAGAATAACTATGCCAATACTCCTTACCAAACATCCTTTCAGGAGAATACCTGCCTGCCCACCCTCCAAACCAAACAGAATTTTTTCTTCAGGTTCTTCAGTCTTTCTTTACCCAGGGATTCATAGAACCAGTGCCTTTAAGTCAAAAGAGCAAAGGCTTCTATTCCAGAATGTTTCTGGTACCAATGAAACAGGTCTCTTGGAGACAGTACTAGATCTTTCATTTGTAAATCTCTGAATGAAAATTCCAAAGTTCAAAATATTGACATTAAAAAAACTGTTACCTGTCATTCCATAGGAGTTACTTGATAATGATAAACCTAAAAGATGCATAGTACCATATTCCCATAGCCATAAGCTTCCGGAAATGTCTAAGATTCACTGTTTCTGGTCACATTATAAGTTCTCTGCATTACACGTTGGCTTGTCTACACTTCCACGGGTAATCACAAAATGTCTAGCTACAGTCATAGCTTATTGCAGACTGAACTGCATTAACATACTTCCTTATTTAGATGACTTGCTTATCTTTGCTTTGTTTTTATCCAGATGTCACAAAATGTTCACATGGGTTATGTCTCTTTTTGCCAATTGACTCCATCTCATAGGATTGTGTTTCTGGAATACCTTATTGATTCTTCTCTTCAAAAGGCCTTTTTAACACAAGACAAAGTGGAACATTGTCTGGAATTTTTTCTGAACTTCTCCAATCAACCTAGACCTCTGCAGGAGAGTTTCTTGGGATTCTAGGGTTCGTGACTTCTATGATTGCCATGATGCCTCTTCCTAGATTACATATGAGAAAGATATAGTAGTTCAAAAAACAGATGGACCCAGCATTTGCATTCTCTGGAGTATCAAATTCCATTTATGAGCTTTATCAATAGAGACATGCATTGGAAGAGACAACAAATTCAACTGAACCCAGATCTCCCAGACCCTTATCCAATATGTCACCACAGATGTGGCAGATCTTGCTTGGGGAGCAGTTTCTAGATGGGTAAAAGTGCAAGGCCTATGGAATCCTTCAGACAGACCAAAGTATATCAACTTAAAAAGAGATAATGGCTGTGATCCATGCCTTGAAGTCTCTCTATCACCTTTGGTCTACAGGACCTCCCCAAATGATTACAGACAACACCACAGTCATGTGTTATATAAATAAGCAGGGATGTACAAGGTCTTTCCCCCTATGCAGCCTGGCAGTGATAGCTTGGGAGTTAGCTGTTCATAATTGCTTGACCATCCAAGCATCTTACATTCTGTCAGAGCAAAACATAGTGGCAGGTAAGCTGAGAAGGACCAGGACAGACCCTTACGAATGGAAAATTAATGAGAGGGTCTTCCAGGAATTGATATATTTGTAAAGAACATCTCAAATGGATCTGTTCACCTCCTTTCAAAATAGATAACTAAACAAGTTTTGTTCCAGTGTTCCTAGCAAGCAAGGGTGAGAAACAGATTAATGTTCATTCCCTTGGAAAGAAATGTTCCTTTATGCACTTCCACCCTTTCTAGTGGTATCCAGAGTAATTCTGAAGATTCAAAAGTATACCCGAAAAATAATTGTGGTGACCTCTTTTGGCCCATGCAAAGTTGGTTTTCCCTTCTTTTGGAATTGGCTAAGGGTGATTACCACAAGGGCTCTCACAGACTGGATCTACTTACATAAGACAGAGAGAGTTTGATACACCAGAGTATCAAGCAACTTCAGCTGACAATCCGGATGATTCCATTTTAATACGTTTTAGAACTTATTCCATGAGGACATGCAACAGGTACTAAAGGAGACAGGAAAGCCTACTACTAGAAAACCCTATGTTGGTAAGTGGAAACAATTTTCTAGTTGGTGCCTAGCCAATAAGCAGGGTCCCATCAGGGATTTTGTACCACTAGTCCACAAATATTTGTGTGAGGTACTTTCTTTGGCCTCACTTATTCCTCTACAAAGGTTCATCTTGCAGCCATTTCATTGTGTCTGCTCATGGATCATCCTCTTTCTTTTCTGTTTATCAACTAGTTTTTGAAAGGAGTTTTAGACCTGAGACCTCCTTGTGAACAGGCTACTCCTCCTCTGGATCTCAACTAGGCACTGGAGGAATTTACAAATACACCTTTTGAACATATCCATCAAGCTGAGTTAAGGTTCTTGACTTGAAAAACTGTACTCATCATTGCTCTGATATCTGCAACAAGAGTATTTGAGTTGTAAGAGTTCATTGACAGTGAACCCTAGTTGATTTCCCATAAGGGTAAGTTATCTTAATGAACAAACCCCTCATTCATGCCCAAATTGGTTTCAGAGTCAATCAGTCTGCCAGTTTTCTACATAGAACCTAAAAACCCAGAAGAACAGATTCTGCATACTATGGGCATACATAGGCAGCACAGGTACTATATTGACAGAACTAAGCCCCTTTATTTCTTAACAAGGAGGAAAAAAGGGACACCCTATATCTAAAGAGACCATTTCAAGTTGGTTGCCCTCAGCTCTTGCTTTTTGTTATTTCCCACCATGGCAAATCCATTGCAGACAGTATCAAGGGACATTCCACTACAGCCTTGTCTTCGTTGATGACATACCAAAAAGGGGCAGAATGTAGAAGCATTCAAGAGACAGCTTCATAGTCCTCTGTACATACTTTTACAAGTCTTTACAAACTGGACTCCTTTTCTAGGTTCAGATCTAACTTTGCTAGGACCATTTTCCATGGGCATCTGTATCCATATTCATCATCTTGCCAGGAGGGATAGGGTTTGGTATTCAACTTATATAGCCTAAGGGCTACTGCAGCAGTGGAATGATGAACACAGTACAGTTGTATAAGTTGTTCTTACCCATAATGGTAGATGTTTGAATTCCTCACTGCTGCTGTAGCTGTACCCACCCTCCATTACTCTACTCTTGTATATAGATTTAGTTCAGATATGAATATTTGTGCATTTTCTACTTTATTTGTTTTATTGTTACCATTGGGTGGTTATTTCATAATTGTTAGGCTCTTCTCTCATTGTATGGGCAAGAAAGTCCTTAAGAAAGCTTTACCCTGACTGCTGATTTCCCTGCTGGGGATTAGCCAATCAGCAGTCTACTGCTGGAATGAGGAATTTGAACATCTACTATTATGGGTAAGTGCAATGTTAACAAGTGTACTTTTTCTCCTTTAAATAGAATGTTTTTGAGGGGTACCAAAAATAATGGTTTTGGTTTTGTAAGAGTTTAATATCAGTTTCTTGGTGTTAAGCCAGAAGGAGAAATAAATAAGTTCATTTTGAAAGCTGCTGTTTTGAATTTTGCTTGTCTATTGTCTGCCGTAATGACCTGTTGTAGCTGAAATGTTTTATAAGTCCAGTTAATGAGCGCACTCATCAAACAGTTAAAAGAAGCACATTTTTTCACTTTTGATGTCAAACCAAGTCAAGACGGATACATTCTGGGCATATATTGCCTTTTTTTTACCTTGAACAGAAATGATACAGCCATTCAAAAAACTGGAGGGGTTTCAGTATGCAGTCACTGTTTGATTTATTACACGCATACACACACACACACACACACACATACACACACACAGTACAGTTGTGTAAGTTACCTTACCATAACAGAAGATGCTCGACTAGATCACTGCTGTAGTACCCTAAGCTACATGAGTTATATCCTGCTAAGGATAAGGCAGTTGGCCAGCATACAAAGCTTTAGGGAACCTTCCATGCAACCTTGCCTCAGAAAGGTTTGAGGAGGGCCATTTAAAGTCAGTGTTTAGGCATCAAAGCCTTCTTGCCTCAGAGAAAGGGAGGCTAGGACTCTATCACTTAGGTATATGCTCGAAAAAAACAGGGTAAATAAAATTATCCAAACATTGTCAAAAAAGAAAACACAAAAAGTGGATTCAAGCATCTACTGTTATGGTAAGTTAAAATATATGTTCATCATTAAATCACTGTTGCAATAGGGATAGTCTACCCTCTATTCCTTTTTTTGGGAAACCTAAACTTTATAGATAGATTGACGGGGCTTAGAAAGGGAGAAGAAAGAAAGTTCAAAAGCTCCTGAAGAATAGTCTCAAGGATGCAACTACCATTAGTCATCCAGACAAATCACTGAATTCACAGTCCACCAGCAAATTGTCTGGCCTTGTAGAGGAACTACGTCTGTTATAAAGGTCATTGGCAGTACTGTTTCTCAAACTTGCATTGTGGCAAAGCTGATATAACCTCCTGAACAATGAAAACAATGAAAATGTCTTGCTTTTACTTATGGGGGAAAAGGAGAAGAGGTGGGCAAACCTGTCTAAAGTCTTGTGCAAGTAATTGTGTAGCTTCTTGTCTGTCATTCAATATATACTGAAGACATTGCCTGAACAAACAAGATACCATGTAAACAATGGGAAATTCTTGAACATGTTTGGAATATCGTCTGGATAAACTTGTTTTATTTATTTATGTATTCATTTGTCTATTAGCTTATTTGTTTGCTTGATTATTTGTTTTATTCTTTTTTATGCTATATCAGTAACTGGTAGATGGTGCTGTAACTCTTTTAAGCCCCTATTCAAGACTGGGTTTGCAGCAGACTATATAAAGCATTTATAGATCATATTTTATTTTGCCTTTTACTGTTACAGATTGCTTTCAAGCGTGCTTTGCCCTTCACTGTCACTTTGATCACATGGTGCACCCCCACCACTTCAGTCACAGGAGTAAAATCAAAATTAACGTTAACAATGAATCTGTTAGTTTTTATTTTTTATATAACCAACAACCAGTTCTTTACTTTTTGCCTACTGAATCTTTAAGCTGTATACTATATCATTATAAGGAAACAAAAGGATAGGTGTTTGCTTACAAGCGACACTCCCGGATCCAACCAGCTTCATTCGCCCTCATTACACATTACACTCAGGCTCACTCCACTCCCCTACCCTACCCCCATTCCCACCCACCCCATCTTTCCTGTAACTTGTACCTCATTAACCCAGCCCCTCCCCAAGTAACCAATAACCACTCAGAACATATTAATACTCACCCATACATAGCCCATTACCCCACCCCATCCTAAAACTCCACCACCATCCACTTAATATGGCAAACTCAGACTCAAATTTCACCCCCACTCAAGCCCACATATACAACAAAAGGCTAATTGTTAGTCAAATCACACTTCTAATAACCCTACTTTCCCATGCTCATATCCCTTCTTCCCAAAGATTAATATACCATTAACTTCCAAACTATCCTACCTCCAGCCCTCATGTACCCAAACTAGACAATACTAACATTTTTATCTCTGACTTACTCATCAACACTACATACATACACTACACATACTTCTCCATAATTCATCACCCTGTCACAAAACCATCTCTAACATTTAAAAAATACATACTAGCCCTCCCAAAAAACTTAACTAACCTCATAAACAAGCTAGCTCTAAGTGATGACATACACCCAAACCCAGGCCCAAGCACAAGTCTTAGCTCAATCACACCACACCAAATACCACACTCATCCAATAACCATTCCCAAAAGAAACAAAGGAGATATACTTCTCCTACACCTGAACATTAGAAGTATCACCAACAAAATCCATGACCTTTATGCTACCATCTCTCTCTGCACACCTGATATCCTAGTTATAATAGAAACTTGGTTGAAACCCCATATCACAAATAATGAAATTCTCCCTCCAGGATACAGCATTATTAGGCAGAATAGAATAGCATAAAAGGTGGAGGAATAGCAATATTCTACAAAACTCATCTTTCTCTTACAACCATTGATCTAACCACCCCAAACTTCAGTAAAGCTGAAACTCTATGTTGCAAACTCACCATAAATTCTAAAAACATATTAACATAGTTGTCATCTATATCCTCCAGGTGACAATATAACTACTGTAGAAAACATCCTAGACTTTATTTCTAATTCTCTTCCCCAGGAAACAAGTATATTAGGAGATCTTAACATAAATTGGATAAGCTGCAATGCCCAAAACCCCACTAATTATGTAAACCTACACAGATTTACCCAACTCATCCAAACTCCCACCAGAATAAACAAAACTTCAAACAAACACTCCATTCTAGATTGGATACCCACAAATAAGCCTGACCATTCTCCCTACTCAGGCTGCCTCCCAGACAGACTTAGCAACCATCTACCAACCTACCTACTAAGACAACAGCTTAACCCCACCAACCTAATATTATATTGACAGATAAGAAACATAAAAAAATTGAACCTCAGCCACATCCTCTATATCCTTAAACACTGTAACTAGTCCCCTCTTAAAGTAATACCCCTAGATGATGCACACAAATTACTTCACTAGCACCTTCCTGTCTATTCTAGATGAACAAGCCCCACCCAGAACCATTAGAATAAAATCAAACTATGCCCAATGGTTACGTAAAGAAACCAGGTCATTGTTAAAAACAAGGGAAAAAGCATGGGATTACTGGCAGAAAACAAAATCCCAAGTTGCAAGACAATCATATTGTGAACAAAGAAACAAAACTAAAAAACAAATAAAACAAGATAAAATATACTACTACTCCTCTGAAATACAAACTAAACACCACAGCAACCCCCAAAAATTCTGGACTGCAATTTATAACATTCTCCAAAATGGAAAGACTGGTACACCCCCTCCCACTACAAAAAACAGCTCTGACTGCAGAGCCACACAGTTTAACACCTACTTCACAGAAACTATTCTACATCTTTCTAACAGCCAACTCCCCTGACACCTCAAAAACATTTACACCCCAACAAATGAGTACAGTGTCACCCTTCAACCAGCCTCAATATACAGTATACTATTAGAAAACTGCTTAAAAAACTAAAGCCCATGTCCCTAGCTACTGACCACTTACCACCTGAGTTCCTAAAACTATCAGCCAATGTTATTGCATACCCTGTCTCCATTCTAATAAACAGGTGTGTATCAGGACAGTATGTCCTCACTATCTGGAAAACCTCATATATTACTCCACTCCACAAAGGTGGCAATTCTACTGAATTGTCTAACTACTGCCCTATCACAATTCTATCCCCACTATCCAAAATACTAGAAAGAATTGTTCATAAGAAAATCATGGAACACCTAGCCACAAACAAATTGTTAAAAAATACACAACATGGCTTCTGCCCTCACCACAGCACCACAACTGCTCTCATTTCATTTACAAACACGGTTAACAACCACAGAAATAATGGTAGGCATGTATCCTCCATCTTTCTAGACTTATCAAAAGCTTTTGATATGTTAGACCACAACAACCTCCTACATGCCCTCTCTGACATGGCCTTATCACATTCTACCCTTACCTGGGTCTAGCAAGCAGTACACTGGCATCAAACCCTACCCCCTACTTCCTGTCACCTTAGGAGTTCCTCAAGGGTCAATCCTTGGCCCCTTACTCTTTTCCATATTTACAAATAATCTCTATACCGCAGCCCCCTCTGCTATAATTATCCAATGCGCTGATGATTCTACAGTTATATCTGCTGCCAATACCTTCCAAGAACTACAAACACTCACTCAGTCATCCTTTCTCAAAGTTGAATCCTGGCTAACTAACTCCTGCTTGATCCTAAACCCCAATAAAACAAAATTAATGCTATTCCATCTCAATAAAACTACTATACCCACAGGAACATTTCATATTACCTCCGCAAATAATACTACTGTCATCCCCTCTCCACACAGCAAACTACTAGGTGTGGAAATAGACAACAATATAAGATTTGATATCCGTATATCCCAATCAATTAAAAAAGTCCACAAAAAGCTAGGTATGCTATATAGAAATAAGCAGTACATCAGAAAAAAAGAACAAGAATAACTATTGCCCAAACTCATTTGACCTCAACTCTTCTCTACGCTTCACCTGTACTCATAAACCTCAGGAAAACTGAACTGACAAAACTAGAATCCTGTTACAATAAAATAGCTAAATATGCAGCAAACACTGCATTCAGATCACATCATTGCTCTGCCCTAAAACAATTAAACTGGTTAGAACTTCCCAACTCTTACACCTGCCCCAACTCAGCATGGCTTACAAAATCCTTTACTACCTCAAAAATACTCCATCACTACAAGACTTACTACAGCCTTACTCCAGTAACAGAACTCTGTGCTCTAACAATAAGCCCCTCCTACAAATCTCAAAACCACACAACCATGCTGGTAAATCCATCTACTCACATTATATTGACAAAATTTGGAACGCTCTACCTAGCAATATCACATCGAGCACTACTTTAGCTAAATTTAAACAAATGCTATAAGCCCACCTTAGCAGTAAATGGCTCTGCCCTTGCTCCACCCCAGTCTAAGAACTCCCCACTCTCCTTAGGCAACCTATCTTCATACTAACACTATTATCCTGGCTTCACAGCTGATCTATGTTATATTATTACTATTAACTTATTCAAATGGGAACTTGCCTAACATGTAAAAAGTGCATAAATATAACTCAAAGTTCTTTTCTACTCTCATTGTATGTCACATATTTTAATATCAGACATATCTCTATTTGTATATATTGTTACTGTCGATGTAAGCTATACTATATGTCCAATTGCATATATTGACTACTTATAATGTCTCATACACGTTACCACTTGTAATTTCATTTTCTGTTTAATTATTGGTTGCTTGGATTCTCTGTGTGGAGCTTTTCTCCCCAGACCTCTGCTGAAAAAGGACTTGCTGTCCAGTCGGACTATCCCAGTAAACAAATGTAGAATAAAAATAATAATAAAGAGTGCATATTTCTGAAGAAGCATATTATTACAGAATATAAAAATTCAAAGTAATAAAGAAAAAAAGATTTTTAAGGAAAACATATACACAATGGAAAATGTTTAAATAGTAAATGATGTCAAAAATGTAAAGCTGTACTGCAAAAAATGTTAAATCAAAAGTGGCAATTGCAACTGGATACATAAAAAAAGAGTTTTCATGAGAGAAAATAGCATAATATTCTTGGTACATGAGTGGAGGAGCCAGTAAGAAGAACACATATGGAGGGGAATTAAAAGAAGAAATAGAAATAATGGAAACAATGTGCTCATAAGGAAGAAGAAGAAGAAGAAGATGATGAGCTGAGTGTATTTTAAAAGAACTTAGAAAATGGCCTCCTGACATGCTAAATTGCATTCAAAAGTAGGGAATTAATCTGCAAACAGAATATAGAGAAAAACAAGTATACTTATTCAAACCTTGAGAACTGAATACCATAAATAAAACTTTTTCATCCAGCTTCCTTTGCTTTCCACTTGCTATCAGAGGCTTAAAAACTGTAGTGGAAAACACATGCAGAAGGCAGCTAACTAAAAAGTTTTCTTTTGGTTGTCTTCTGCTTGCTCTTTTTTAATCTGAGGTTAGGTTAGTAAAAACAACAGTCCTAAAAGTGAGTGCCAATACCAGCTGCCATGAGATAGACAAACAGATGAATTTCCCAGCTACCATGAAGTCTGTATGATTATCAGTCTCACTGAAGAAATACCAGATGCAAACCATCGAGGAAAAAATGGTTTTAGTGTGTGTGCGCGTGTGTGTGTGTGTGTGTGTGTGTGTGTGTGTGTGTGTGTGTGTGTGTGTGTGTGTGTGTGTGTGCATGTGTGTGTGTGTGTGTGTGTGTGTGTGTATGTGACACATAGAGAAAGAGAGTGAGAGATGCACACATATGTGCATGTCAGAAAGGAATTGTAGTTGTCTGCACTGTATACATCTGACAGCAACAAGCTGAAGTATATGACTGTGATATGTTCATAGGTTCATAGGTAGGTACTAGGCTATCTTCCCGAAGGCATTTATATGCCTAGCTGGAATGTGTTGGCTTTCGCCACACCCTTAGATTAGTTCCCTGTGCCTCTGTCTAGCAGAGCCATTGAAGTGATCCCTGGGGTAAACTTTCTGTTTCCCATCCACTCATCAAGGTTTCTCTTAAAGAGAGTTAGCAAGGAGCTCTGCCTAATGTAAATTGGAATCTTGTTCCAGAGCATGGGAAGTCTCTGGGACAGGAATCTATCCCTCCAGCATGCCCTATTTATTGTTGTGGTGAGGTTTAGATCCCTGGAGTGTGTGGCTCGAGGGGATATGGTTTTCTTTAGGTGGAGCATGTCCATCAATTCTGGGTTGGACATGGCCTTGTATGTCAGGCAGAGATAACCTCTGAATAGGGGGTATGCAACCGAATACAGCTGGAGTTTCTTCAGTTGAGCTCTATAGGGCATCTGCTTGAGGCCAGTGATCCTCTTAGTGAGGTACTTCTGTGGTCTTTCCAGTTGTTGCAGGTGGCTTGCAAGGTACATACCAAATGGGGTATTGTACTCTATGACTGGTCTGATGAGTGATGCATAGAGGGGCCCAATGTCCTCTTTCAATCTGGATGCAAACCCTTTTGTGATTAGGTGGGCCACATAGAAGGATTTTCTAACCACTTTGGCAATGTGATTATCAAAGGAGAGGTCACTATCTACTTGGGTCCCCAGATCCCTTATTACATCTTCTGTATTTAGGGGGCTACCACCTATGTGGTAGTTTGTGGGTACTTTGTTTTTTCCAAAGGGGATGACTATGCACTTTTTGGCATTTAGCTTGAGGCCATGGTTTTGACACCAAATATCTGTCTCAGTGAGGACCTTTTGGAGGATGTCTGTGTCAGCCAGAGAGTCAGTTATAGCCCCTAGTTTGCAGTCATCTGCAAACTTGGTCAGCCATAGTCCTCCTGTGCTTGCCTGTACCTCTGAGAAGTATATGCCAAACAGGAGGGGTTCTAAGACTGAGCCCTGGGGAACACCACTTGTAACCAGTTTAGAGTCAGACCTAGCTCCCGCAACTCTTACCATGTGGGTTCTGTCTGTGAGCCATTTGGCAACCCATCTCGTGATGTAGGGTTTATGTTCAGGCTGGTGAGCTTATCTATAATACCTGAGTGGGGAATGGTGTTGAATGCCTTTGCAAGGTCTAGGTAGACTGTGTGGATCACCTTTCCCTCATCTATAGCCTTGGTAACTGTCTCAAAGAAGTCCACCAGGTTTAGGAGGCATGATCTGCCCTTAACAAAGCTGAACTGGGTAGTGTCCAGTGTTTGGAGGTTTCCAGTGACTCTCTTAATGAGATCCATGATGATGCACTCCATAGCTTTGCAGACCAAGCTAGTCAGGCTTATAGAGCGATAGTTCCCAGGGTCCGTTGTGGCTCCACCTTAGTGGAGTGGAATAACCGTTGCTGTGCGCCACTCTGTGGGCACGTAGCCTGTGGAGAGGCTGACTTTAAACAGTGTGTTTAGGTGAGGGGTTAGTTCATCTTTGAGCTTGTGTAGGACGCAGCCTGGGACACCGTCCGGTCCCATTGATGCTGTGTTTTTGGCTTTGGAGAGGGCTCTTTTAACCTGAGTGCCTGTGATTTCAGGGACACTACATTCTTCTGGTATAGTTATGGGCCTTTTTTGGGGTGAGAGGGTGGTGAAGTTTACACTGAACCTGTCTGCCAGGATGTTGGCTATATCAGTCGGTTCAGTGTATTTTGTGCCATTATGCACTAACTCCGAGCAGATCTGAGAATTGCCACTTAGATTCTTGACAAAGCTAAAGAATGCCATGTGTTTATCTTTGGAGTCCATGGCAATTTTTCTTTCGAAGCTAGCCTTGGATGATTTTATGAGGAAACATAGTTTCTTGCTGATACTGATCAAGGATGTCTTCCCTGGGATTTTACTCTTTTCTGTACTAGTTTCCTACTTCTACTGTATAGCTTGTTTATGGCAGGGGTCCACCAGACTGGTTTTCTTTTCTTGGAGGAGTGAGTCTTGGTTTTATTTGGGGTAGCACAATCCATGCATTCTTGTAGGTGCCCGTAGAGTGCATTAGTAAAGGATTTTGCAGCTTGGACAGTGTTATCCTTTAGCATGGGGGCTTTGAAACTTACCACCTTGGTCTTAAGTAAGGTGAAGTTTGCTTTTGAAAAAATGTTCACGGTGGTTTCTTTGACTGGAGGTGGTGGTGGAAGAATGTGGATATCCAGAGTGATTAGTTTATGGTCAGATCTAACCAGCGAGGGGTTGACCTCCAGTGTGGAACACCGGTTGCCCATGTTGGTGATGACCAGGTCCAATATGTTTTCACCTCTGGTGGGGGTGTTGACCAGTTGATCCAGGGCGTTTGAGTTTATAAATTCTAGGAAATGTTGGGCAAGGGAGTTTGTACTTGGGTAGTTCTCCCAGTTAATGTTTGGGTAATTGAAATCACCCAATATCAGGGTGTTTAGTAGGACCTTTATGTTTCCCAGTGTTTCCAGGAATGCGGAATGGGGGTCCTGGGACATGGTGGGTGATCTGTAGCAAGCTATAATCTGAATAGCAGTTTTGCCCATTGTTAGTTGCACGTGGATGATCTCTGAAGCATTGTGCTGTGCCACTAACCTGGAGGTGTGGGTATTCTTGATGAATATGGATACTCCCCTGCCCTTACATTTATGCTATTAATACATTTTATCACAATCAAGAATCAGATGTATACACAGTCAATAAGCTGGCTACATATGTGTTTGAAGTCGTAATTGTTTGCACTAAATGACAGCAGTGAACTAAATAGATTATTGTGGCTATTTTTTAGGAATTTTTTAATTCATCTGATTACTGTTGGACATCTGAGGTATACATAGTCATTAAAAAGGCTGTAATTGGTATGTCTCTGTGTGCATGTATGTCTGGAACTCTGCATATGTGCAAGTATGTGTGTGTGTATGTGTGTGTGTGTTTCTCTCTGTACATACCATTAAATAGCTTTTATAAGTTAGGTGTAAAATACTTAAATACTTTTTAATGCTACATCCAACTTTTAAACATTAGGTGAAGGAACTGTTTCAGATCAAATGCATCAGTATATCTATATGTATACTTATAGATATAAATATATGTGTGTGTGTGTGTGTGTGTGTGTGTGTGTGTGTGTATGTGTGTGTGTGTGTGTGTGTGTGTGTGTGTACGTGTGTGTGTGTGTGTGTGTGTGTGTGTGTGTGTGTGTGTGTAACAGATAGCCTGCTGCAGCATAATGCCCTCCTGGAGGGAGACTATAAGAGAATACTAATGGACCTTCTGAGGTGGGGGAGTCTTCAACCTGTGGAGACGGTCTTCATATCCCTATGCAACCATTTCCTTCCTTGTAATGCCTGCCCTGTCAGTGATTATTGCTTTCTTACCAAATGGCACTTATGGCTCTAAGATTTGTTTCATCTATGTAATAAATGAGGTTTAGTTTTAAGAAAGTAAGCCTGGGAATGATTCTTAGTTCTAGCTTGAGTGATCTGAGATAGCATTGCTTGTTTTACTGAATGCTCTTTCTACAGGAGATGGAGTGAATGGGTACTTCTGTGGTTTGTCTGAGATTTGTAGTTGGGCTGTAATAGGGCAGAAGTTCAAAGTAATTAAATGTTTGTTGGCATTTGGGAAATTAAAATTTAATTTGAGTAGCTTTATAAAAGAAAGATAAAAAGGAATATGTTGTAGGGTAT
Organism: Protopterus annectens; assembly: GCF_019279795.1. Classification (NCBI taxonomy): domain Eukaryota; kingdom Metazoa; phylum Chordata; order Ceratodontiformes; family Protopteridae; genus Protopterus; species Protopterus annectens. The sequence continues at coordinate 1,981,630,142 of NC_056733.1, read as the reverse complement.
TGGTAGATTACAGGAGAGTGCCTTAGCATGTTCCCTGGCTGGAATTCAAAGGTTCTACAATCAAGGGAAGGGAACATTTTTAATTTAAGGATCAGAATGCCTTTATTTTTGAGCTTTGGAATTAAATATGTTTATGAGGGATAAGCATGTTTTACTTTTCCAGATACTGGTTATGAAATCTGTGTACTTGTTGAGAAAGAAAGTGTGGCTGAGTGTAATACTAAGATAGTTAGAGTTGCTTACTTGAAAAACTGGATTTACAAGGAGATCTGAAGATTCTTTGGTGTTTGCTTTGGAGTAGCTGACTGAGTTTATATTTGTAAACCAGAAGCATTTTAGAAAGATTGCCTTCAAAGAAGATTCAAGAAGGTGAGGTAAGCTGTTTACTTCAAAGAGTGGTACCTTGTTGTATATAGAGTAACAGCTGGAAAAATAGATGGAAAATTGTTAATATATATTATCATTCACCTGGTCCAGGTGTAAGGAGTGAGGAACAAGACTGAAAATTATTTTAAGTCAGTAAATACCAAACCTCTTTTCCAGTATCTGTGTGAATACTACAAAAAGGAGTATCGGTAGTATTAAATAAATTAGTGGCTGTGTTATATCCTGATCTGAAGTCAAGCTGATGGGAAAAAAGCATTGCAAACTGTTCAGTAAATTTCATAGTTTGCTCATAAATAAGATTTTCAAATATCGACCTACAGCAGCAGTAAAAGGTCAGAAGTATTCTGTTCTGAAGGGATTATTTTCCTCTTTAACTACTCTTTCTAACTTAGTGTGAAATTTTCCAGCCAAGTACATTTCCAGTACTCATAAACAAGATGTTAGTATATATATTGAATTTATAATTCTTATATCTATATCTAGCCACCCAGGAATGTCAACGATGGCTGTGTTGAAGTGATTGTTACTGTTGAAGTGACACTCTGACCCCATGTGCAAAAATGGCGAAAAAGGGGTTGTGGATGGATGGATGGATGGATGGATGGATCTATATCTATATCTATATCTATATCTATGTCTATATCTATATCTATATCTATATCTATATCTATATCTATATCTGGGTCTACTTCTAAATTTTGAATTTTCAAAACGTCAAATTTCTTATGGTTGAGACCATAAGATCAAAGTTTTGAAACTTCGAAATTTAAATTAAAAAAAATAATAAAAACAAAAATATATATTTTTTATGTTTTTGCTATGGGGCAAGCCTCCTGCACCCCCCCCCATGTCCCCTGCTAATTAAATATACCAAATCTGAGACCATACTACAGCGAGGAAAATGGTAAATATACCATTCTACTCTGTACGGCGATCTCCATTTAAATGGTTTAAAGTTTCAAAAGTTCAATTTTATGGTCTCGACCATAAGAAAGTTGACATTTTGAAAGTTCAAAACTTAGAAGTAGATCCCTTTATGTGTGAACAGAAAAAAACATGGCTTCTGCAGCCTTTTTTATACAACAAAGCAGTTCTTACGAAGATCTGTCTTCTTGACTAAAGTGTTTCCTGAGTTCCAATTAAAAATCAGCCTTAAAGATCGGTTAAAATAAGCAAGAAAATGAGTAGTCACCATATCTTCCTGCTGAGGCAGACAACTCCATTTTCCACCTGTTTTTCTACTGTAATTTTCACTCAGTAGTAGTGCAAATACAAAGTCCCAGTAGCTGGTGAATAAGTGATGCAGTGGATTCTAGTAACTTCCACATAAGCCTGGGTAACATCTGCCAAGACTGTGCAGCCAAAATGAATAGTGATTACCATCCTGGCAACATCACTTTAATTATTGAAAGTATCCCAGTTTTAAATGAGAGCACTATCCTCTGCCTGTGAGTTCATAGGTTGAACTCACATTACACATTCCAGATTCGTTTCCAAGTTTTAGCTCTTTAAAGATAACCTCACTTTGGAAGCTCAGACCACATAGAAGTGAATAAGGTAGGTCCAAGATTTATAACACCTACCACTCAACCCCTTGATCTAACACAATTTCAATATTACAAAGGCAGTTAATGATCAGCTTTTCCTTATAGTAATTGAAAGTCTATTCCATAATCTTGGAAGGTGTTTTTAAGTGAATAATGTTCATTTTAAATATTAAGTGTACCAGTCTAACGTTAGCTCCTCAGACGTGTGTTACAGATAAACTTTCAAGTAGAATTAAGTCAGAGATTGCTTTATAGACTAGTCAGAGTTCACCTCTGTGTAATCTACAATAAACAAAATATAATTAGATTTCATGAAGTTTTTCTGAATAGTTCAACATTTCTGGGTGGCACAGTGGATAGCACTGTTGCCTCACAGCAAAAGGTTTCCTGATTTAATTTTCTGCTAGGATGCCTTCTGTGCAGAGTCTGCATGTCCTCCCTGTGTTTATGTGGGTTTCCTGTGGGTGCTCTGCTTTCCTCCCACATTCCAGAGATATGCAGTAAGTGGATTGGACACTCTTATTTGGCCATAGGTGTGAGTGCGAGTGTTTGGTGTGGAAGAACTACAGAGGCAGGGCTAGCCACTCGACAGTGTAAAGCTTGGCTCTAGATGATTGTCACTGCTAAAGTGACACCCCAACCCCATTTGCCAAATTGGGTAAAAATGATGTGAATAGATGGATGGATTCTGAATAGTTCAAGTTTTCCAGTACTGCAAAATTGTTTGTACTTTCGGCATATTTTAATAAGGTAATTATCTTCCCAGTTTACACTTCTTTGGTTATCTCTTGCCAGTTTCCACCTTCTTTGTCTGATCTTCTTCTTTCAGCTTTTCCTGGTTAGGGATCGCCACAGCGGATCACCTGTCTGCTCATGAATGGCAGTGGAATTTTATGGTGTTGAGTTGCCTACCCGGTGGCCAGCCTTCCATAGAAGGCACACACATGCACACACTCACACCTAGGGCCAGTTTAGAGTGTCCAATCCACCTACAGCATGTCTTTGGGATGTGGGAGGAAACCGGAGCACCGGGAGGAAACCCACACAACCACAGGGAGGAAATGCAGACTCCACACAGAAGGCACCCCAGCCAAGGATCGAACTGGACACCTTCTTTGTCTGATAATAGTCCAAAAAGAAGTGGCCTTAGTAGAAAGCCCTGTTAGACACTACTTGTTAACCCTTTCAGAAAATAACCCACTACCTTTACTAATTATATCCTCTTGCTTAACAAGTATTTTACTTATTGAATTACATATGAATTGATATTTATTGCTATATATTTGCCAAATCTTCCTTATGTTGGAAGCGGAAGGCATCACAAACCTTCATGCCCATGCTAGAATTTAATGTTTTCTTTCTTTGGATTTAACTTTATAAAGAGTAATGAGCTGTATTGTAAGTAACATACACACAAGGAATCATAAACATTTATCCAAAGCCGAATGTTATTGTATGCGGTTTCTTGTTTGTTGTATTTCTTAAGATATTCAGTAAGATCTGTATAATTAAAAAGTGTTCTCTTATAAAAGGTATCATTCAATACCTTTGCAATGTCATCGTTAAGTGCATCGCAGTGTCAGCCCTTCATGTGCTGCTATTATATCTTCAAAGAATGCCAAATATTTAAATGCAAGTTCTGCCCTCAACAAAACTATACTATTCCACATCTAAGAAAGTATCCTGTATCATTTTAGATAACCTCTATTAAGATTTTTTTCTATGATTTTATTTGGAATATTTGACATATTAAAGGATCTAAAATTGTTTGGGTCTGACTTGAACTCTCCAATCTTCCAAATGGGTCTACTACAGTTTGTTGTCACAGATAAGGAACAGTTCTACATGCCACCTTTTTATTTTATATGACTGACATGAATAAATCAGATTTTCTTTGACTCTTTGTAAGAAACCACTATGTCTGTATGGAACTTGAGTTTTTAATTTTGTCACACCAGTTATGTCTATAGTTATATAGGGCTATCTCCTTTGGTCTATATAACATCTGGCATATTTCTTTGCTTATTTCTTTGCAATTTTTCTGTAAACACATCTGCTTTGTCTTGTATTTGAGAGATCACATGATTTATTGATAACCATTTACAGGTTACAGTCACGACTTTTTCTCTTTCAGTTTTCTGATGTAATTAAAGAACAGTCTAGAACAAAGATGAGATTTACTAGAAGACAATACTAAAGCATGTGCAATGGAATATCAAATAATAGTAGACTGTAGAAACATTTAGTCAGAATACTAATGCAACTGTGTCACTGAAACAGGCCTCAGCTTGAGAGAGAGAAGGAGGAATGTAGATGTTTTATATGTGTTTTATATTACATGTGTTTTAAAATTTAAGGCTAAAAAATAAAGGAATAGCACAATATAACCAGAGAAGTAATCATCTAATGAAAAGAACCCTTATTTGAAGAAACTCTGATGAGCACTGTGGGATCATGTATGTTGCAGATGGCAGCAAATGAGATCTCAGGAACAGGAGAGACATACTGCACTGTGCGAGATGGGAGGAGCTTGAGAACTGGAAAACCTCTAAAGTGGAAAAGTTGACAGCTTGGAATCAGCACAAGTCTGGATAACTCATCAGTCGAGTCTGACGGAGGGGACAATATAGGATCACAACATAGCTGTTCACTGATAGCAGATGGTTCTCTGGCATACACAATGGGATTGTTTTAGTGCAGATATTTCTGTAGGCATATTAATATTCATTGCAACTATCATGGCGTGAGACGAAATGGCAAACAGAAAAGTTATTTATTTTAGCCCATTTATGTAGATCATGATTATTCTGGAGTCATGCTATAATAATATTTGTGGTTTGTTGACTCAAACAGGGAATGTAAAAAATGATTGTTTAAATATAAGTTGACCTTTTCTGCTGTACTGAAAGTGTATTTGGCAGAGGAACTTTTAATGTTTACTAGTGTGAAACAGATGAAGGCCAAGTTTAGAGAATGGCCAGTGCATTCATCTAATGGGGAGAATGACATTGACTATACAAGATTTTCTAAACAAGGGAACTTTTTGATGGAAGTGGATGATGAGTGTGTGGTACACTTTAACCGAAATAGAGAAGGATGACTGTTTTTGTGCAACATATAGGCTCAAGAGAATGGACATTTATACATGATTGCAGATAGACTGATAATGTAACTGTTGTGCTTAAGTGACAAAACATTATTTGTAAAGAGACGGCATTACTGATCACGGTAACTACGGAGGCATGTATTTTTAGTATGTGTGGTTATAATGCAACATTTTTGTTATATACAAATCTTGACTGATGCAAGATACTTGAATACATTTTCATTGGGTATACAATGCAGTAATATTAGTTTGAGCATGTTTTTAATTGATGGTGCCTTTTGCATACAGGGCAAGTTAATCTGAAAGGATTATTCTGCGTTGTTAGAGTGCATCATGCACCTAACTAATGCAGCTAGGTTATTTACCCAGATTTCGTTGGATGTATAAGAAAATGATAATGTTATGTACATTAATCCTGACAGATGCAATCAAGATATTTGAGTGCATTGTCAGTGGGTCTGCAAGGAAAGGAAACTGTTTATAGTGTGCTCTTTAATAAGGTTGTTTTTTTTCCAAAGATGAAATAATAAATCTAAAAGAATTAGGGTGTGCTTTTTCTTATGTAGGAGACTTGTGTTGAGTTGGATTGTATAAAATGATTGACTGACATAATTAACCTTTTTGATAATGCCCGAGTATTGCCACTAAAAATGGCAGAGCTCTGACTGCGGCTACTACTGATGGGGAAGTTTGTGTTGGATGATTTAAGCACCTGTAACCTATTTTTTTAACATGGTGATCAATAGTAATGTGTTTATGTTAAATTATGTACACTAGCAAAACAAACTAGTAATGATCGATCATTAGGAAAAATGCATTGGATTTTTGATTTCAAATGTTAGAAATTTTTTCCTATCTTCTCAATTATTTATGGATAGGAAGCAGCCTTTATAATATGTAGTTGTGACTATTAATGTTCTAAGAATAGTTGGTTTGAATTGTGATATAAATTTTTTTATGTTTCTTTTTTTACTTTACTCAGAGTAATAACATGATATTGATTTCTCACTGTGCTGTAGTACATTCAGGCTATTATTGAAATTTGAAATTGCAATCACTGATATTTATTACTTGACATTCTATAGATTGTAATAGCAGGAAGTCTGCCTGTGTAATATTCCCTTTGAAAGTTATAATACTTAATATTAATACTGTTTTTTGAATAATTAAATTAAAAAATATATATGTTGTTCAAAGGTAAATATGCAGTTTGCTAATACTGCTAGTATTATACTAAGATATATATGATAGTATATATCTTAGCATCTTAATTATTACTTGGCAACAATAATACTACATCATAAAAGATCATAGATCCTTTGTAAAAGTCCTGGAGTAGCAAGCTTAACAGTCACATATGACTTGTGAGTTGAAAGACATGTAATATAAATCTTAAAATATTAGAATTGTAAGTACAAATAGAACACTGAATAGTACGCACCCACAGAATTATTTTATGTCGTGTGTCTAATCTGATGTACAAGATGAGTAACAGATGAACTGCATGAGAGCTGGACATTATTTAGGTATATACTGTGAATGGATTAATCCGCGGTAGTGGTGCTGCGGTAGCATTGTCGCCTCACAGCAAGACATTGTCCCGTTCGATTCCCAGCTAGAGTGTCTTCTGTGTGGAGGCATGCGTGAATGGGCGTGCCTTCGTTGAAGGTTGTGCATCAGGGCTGGTAACTCGGCACGTAAAAATCCACTACCAAACATTAGCGGACCGGAGTAGCGCTGTGGCGACCCCTAACCGGGATAAGCCAAAAGACCCAACAACAACAACTGTGAATGAATTAACAGTGCAATAGATTCACAATACTTTATGTGGCTAAAAGAGGACAATAGTTGAAGGCATCAGCCTGCTACAAGGAATTCAGAAGAAGCTACCAGAAAGGTCCATAGGATGGAGGAAGAAATATGACCAGAAACTAAATATGATCAGTAATTGCAAGAGCTAGAGTGCTTCTCATTTGATGCCAGAAGACATATGGGGGGGGGGGGGGGGTAGCATGTCGGTGCACAAGATTATATCAATGAGTTATGAGGGAATCAAGCTGAGCTAATAGGACAGAAGGGAAGGAGAATGCAGAAGAAACAAATTGTGCAGACTAATTACTTCACGGAGCTTCAAAAATAGCTTTTCACAGAGGAGGTTGTGGACCAAGAACCTGGACTTCTGGAATGGATGGCAAAGAAGTAATCCAGAAAGACATTCAAGAAGGCAAGGAACAGGTAGAATGGGGGTAAATAAGGTAGTGATGGAGGGAATGTGTAACACTAAGGAATCTAAAGGGCAGACTAGATATGGTTATTGTCTCATTCTGCCAGTATAAGAAAACTTAATGCAGTACATTGCGTAGCTTTAAATCACATTTTCATGGTCTCACTTTAAATAATAGAGAGGGCTTTATCTTTTACAATGCAGATAAGTTTAGTTTATAGAATGGAAATTATTATTATCTACGTCTAAACTAAGAAGTGTAAAAAGGTCTGAATCGTCCTGTGATAAGGGAATACCCTATGAGAATATAATAACAATATATGGTTGTCAGCTTTTGCCAGTCATGCTGCTTTGCTTCATACACCAAGATAAGGAGGGACGGTTATGTTGATGATGAAGTAATAGTATGATGCTGTAAGGTCAACAGACACTAGGCTAAAGACCAGGAAGAAGATGAAATGAAAAACAACATCCAGCCAAGAGAAGGATGGATTGCAAAGAGAAGACCTACAACAGTCAGACATGATTGCTGAAGAAGATAAGAGAGTGCCATTGAATCAAGAGAGGTATCGCCATTTGACATGACATCCCAACCACATGTAGAGAAAATGTGAAAAAGAGGGATCATAATTATGATGATAATTTTATTAGTATTAGGAGGCGAAGAAATGAGTACTTCACAATATGGTGAAGGCAAATATTACGTGTCCACAGGGTGTTCTGCAATTAAGATGCATCCAAGTTGTGTAGTTATAATTTTAGTTGACATCTTGTTTTAAAATGATAAGAGTTAATAAGTGGTAATGCAGAAGAAATTATTGTTTACTGCATAGCTAAGATGCACATCAGAAGACATTCTGTAGAAAAGACATGATTTAGTGTATATGCACTGATATGTACAGGATTACATTTGAATCAAGCTTTTCTTTTAACAGGAATTTCTAGGTTCATAGATTAGTAGTAGGCTAACTGCCCTTGCGAACCATTTTAAGCCTAGCCAATTATCGCCTGTGAGATTCAAACCCTGTACCTTGTGTTTGTAAGGCAAACACCTTAACCATTAGGCCATCCAGTGCAGTTTATAGCAAATTAATCCCCATACTCTACTGTAAATTATTGCTACAATCCCTACCTAATTGGATTCTACTGTGACGGCCTGCGTATATGTTATTTACGTGTTTGTAACATATATAAGATTGTTTCAAGAAAAAAAAATCAAGAAAATGCACAGGATGCGTGAACGATCTCTCATCTTTCATACCGGCAGCTTAACAGCTAGATTCCTGCTCCTTTGAATAATAGAAGGCTAAGGGGAGAGCTAATGCTGGCTTTTATGATATCTAAGGACTAATCTTTTTACATATGCATAGGACTACATCTAGGTGGGCAGATATTAAACTTAAGGGAAGTGCAGTTCAAGTTTAGAGATAGTGAAAAAAAATGCTATAAGAAGAAAATGACAAGGACATTAACAAGCTGGTGTTCTCTCCATGATTTGATTAAGCTTGCAAAAACAGTAAGCATGTTCAAAACTTGCCTGAATAAATATACACGCACCAAGATTAACAGGGGGACAGAATGCTTGGAGTCCAGTTGGGCTCAAGGTACTTTTTTCATGTTCTTAGATATGTTAGAATATATAGCTAAATATACCCCTAAAAATGCTACTGTTTGTTCTGCTGCAGAATTTCCTAAGTACTTGGGAATATTACAATGTTTATGTAAAACTGAATTACTGGACAATATTATGTGCAAGATATTTCATGTATATTTAAGTTGTTTGCACCTACCTAGCAGGCGTAGAATTCCATGCTCATTGATGCACTGAGACAGCGTGGACCAGGGCAGCAGAAAGCCTATATGGGAGGATATTTTTACTGGTAATCAAAACTTCTGAGTATCACTGGAAATTTGTGACCACACATGGACTATCCCTGACGGTGGCACAGAAGATGTGGTTCCACTTGCATAGTCAGATATTTACTTTCTATTTGATATGACTTTCAGGTTTAGAGGGGGGAAGACAAGGCAGTCATCCATGTAGAGAGTAACAATGATCTAGCTCTGCAGAATGCACCTTATCAGGAAGTCATACCATTGTGTCTAGCTCATAGACACTGAAGACGTTTATATGTATCATACATATTCACTTGCAGTATATTTGCCAGAAATGAGAACATCCGACTTCAAGTATATCAGTATTTTCTAGTGCTAGGCAACAACTCCTACTTCCGCTTTTTGAGTGTTTTGTGTTGGTGCTGTTTTAGAAACAGTTGCATTATGTTCTGTTAGCAAAAGTATGCGCCTTCAGTTTGTCATTTACATTCGGCTTGCACGTGTGTTATTTTGGTCTCTCAGACATGCTGTGAATCCATCTATTCATCTATCCATAGCTCCTTTTCCCATTTTTGCACATGAGGTTTACATGCTGTGATGGTTTGCAGATTTAGCGTGCATCCTAACCTGAGTATAAATTGTTTCAGAATTCAACCATGAAGATGTGCATAACATTCCTGCAACATGTAACATTTATGATGAGAAAGACGGGGAAGGTGAGGACACAAGTTTCAAAATGAAGAACTAAAATTCAATTTGACTCAAGGAACTACTTTCAGAGGAGTAGGGATGAACAGGTGGAACAAACTACTCATTTCAGTGGTTTGGATCAGAATAAAGCCTGAGAGGGATTCAGAAATGCTGACTGAAAGATAAGTAGGGCAAGTTCCAGGTTGAAAGTTGGGTATCTGGGCATACAACACAGGCCTGCAATCTTTTTTTCCCAACCTAGTTATGTATTCATAAATATATAAAACCAGTCCAATATTGCTTTGACTTTTTTGAAGTCTTCCATAGGCATAGTTTGGAAAAGTTGCTGAAATTCTGTAAATTTCCCCACTTGCACAGACATCAAATTTGCCAAATTCTGACCAGTGCTTCCAGGCACCATTTCCCATTTTGTTAAAAATGCACATATGTGTATGATACATCTGTGTAGCTCAAAGCAAAGCAGATTCAGTGATTTTTTTTAACCCATGCCTACTGATGGAGAACCCGGGTAGTACATCTTACATTGCTGTGTTCTTGTCTCACACTTCAGCTCAAGACCTTCAAAGAGGAAGCAGTCACTGGCTTGTTAGTTTCTGTTCTGAAATGCACAGATGGTTGTAACATCCTATGTGTCAAAGGCAGGAAAAGGAAAAGGCCAAACACATGCATCCAGTCAAAAATGTATGCCTGAAACTTGGAAGTAAATCAGGCCTGCAGTAGAAAGCAGGAGCTCTGTCACAGCAGGTCAGGGAAGGTACTTCAGAGTTCTGTGCTGTGTTTAGAACTCATCCTAGTTTAACAGAAAATGACAGTCTGTCATGGAGTCCAGAGACCTGCTGGCAACAGAAATCCAAAAGGAGGCCTGCATTGTGGCCTAGCTGACCTCTTGCACAGGGCCATCTCACTGAGAACTAACTCTGGTGTGAGGCGTCTGTAATATATAGAGATGCAACTGATGGGGAAGGGAAACAAAACAAACTCAGAAAAGGACATTGCCAGAAAGCAAGAGAAGAAAAAATTGTAAAGTAAATCTTGACTGAAAAACAGGAAACTTGTGTTAAGGAAAAATTTATAAACATTAACTTCCTGCAATGACAGCTTCCCAAGCAACAGAGATTTCCCTTAGCCTGGTCCTCAGCATGTTGCCAGTGTGTAGGGGGCCTGCAGATTCAGCATCTTCCTTTTCCCATTTTTTTTATTACACCTCTGAGTAAATCAGTGTCTGAAACACATGTATTTCTAAGAAGTCTGGAAAAAATATCCCATTAAGAAGGAGCTTAGGTAAGAAATGAAAAGGGATTTGCCCATCCCCTTTTATACATGACATCTATGAATTAGTATTTTAAATATCACAGACTACCAGGGCTTGATACCATCACCTGCGTTTACAGTTGTATTTTGAGACAAATTGATAATATTCAGAACAGAAGTCAAACATCTGTTCCTACTTCCTGAAGACATAAGCATGTGCACAGTTACCATTCATATTGCAAATTTACACTCTGAACCTGCTATCAAACCTCTGTCAGAGGTTTTGCTTGCTACAGTTAGTATTGCAGTATTACAGTTTTGTTTATATACAGATATATTTTGTTGGTTTTGCTGAGATGCACTGTGAATGAAAGATCCAGCACCTCCATCCTGGCACTGACTGTGTTTTATGGGAGAAACTGATCAAGCATACTTTGCTCTGAAGCCTTAAATGTCAAACAACTACTAGCCACCTATCACAGTTTGACCAGCTTTGGGGTAAATCTCTGTGTGTTGTAGTCGTAGTGGTCCCTAATGAGTAGTAAAGTGAGTAGGCCCATTTCATCCTTAGCGCGTAACAATACAGAATGCAGGAATGAGCGTCTGAAGCAAGAAAATCAGAATATTATGGACACCCGCAGCTGAGAGTATTTCCTATGTAAATGTCCTTACTGCTACTGCTCATGCCGATATATTCTAAAACTATACTACACGATGTCTGTCCCATGCACCATGACACACAGCTGATATGTAATAATAAATGTAAACAGTTGCTTTCCTAGTACTGCCTCATAAACTTTGTCTGGTTCCTGTTTATGTAGTAACATTTATTAGGGTCACTTTGGGCAATGCAAAGTACTGGTGGCCAAGCCCACATCCTCCTTTAATGCCTGAATTTTTCAGTGTACCTGTCTTCCATAAAGCAGGATTTGGTACGTACCACCCTCAAGACCCATGTGACCAACTTGTTCGGCATTATGACTTGCTGACCTACGGACTGCAATCACCTTGTACTGCTGGCAGTTGTTTTGTAATTTATTAACACAGTTCCTTTCTGTGCTATTTGGCCTTTTATAATGCAAGGCCTCCAGTGTTTCTTGAGTTTTTATTGATGTATTTATTTCTTTGTCCACATGGACCTTCCTCACACTCAACCTAGGAGCACTCTCTGGTTAAGTGATTTGTTCAGAGTCATACAGTAGGCAAATGGAGGTCAAATGTATCAAATCCTGTATTTCAGGAAGCAGATGATGAAAAACTCATTGCCTTAATCACCTACACACCAACCGCTAGACATTCAGAGTTTATCATCTTCCTCCAGGTTACACAGATCTTGTACAACATTCAATCAGTCTGCCTAAGCTGCTTAGCGTGAGAGCTGAATGTTGAAGAAATTTACAAAGTATTTCTCTAACCACACCTAGAAAAGCTGTACATAGACATTTCAGTCAAAGATCACACTGTAAATGTATAACTAGCCTCTGTCATCTTTCTATTCCTCGCAGTTTTGTTTTACTCGGGTCTCTAGGCTGTGTTCTATTACTTGAAAATCACAGCAGGTGAACAGAAATGATTCTGTCAAAAGCTATATTGCTTGTAAAAAAATTAATTAATTAATTAATTAATTAATGAGCAAATGTTTTCCCCATATAGACCTAAACTTAATAAAGTCAACTCTGAGGCCACTGCACTTCTGGGCAAAAAAAAAAACTCTGACTGCAGTGACATCATTAAAAAAAGTACAGTTTGACCACTGCATTTCTGAGTGCTTAACTATTTCTGATGGTGCACATATAATATAGTCACATTTCTCACTGTGTGTATAATGTGAGGAGAGTTTAAAATGCAGCCTGTATTAGTGTACCACTGAATTTGACAGGTTTCCTTACTGATGAGGCAAGCTGAGAAAGTATCACCTATTTCTGTCTAGAGCAAGCAGAGAGTATTTAGATAAATTATGCAATTGCTTGTTGGGGTGATGGAGTATATACTATGCTTTACTCGTGTTTTCATGTTTATAAGTCTGAATTTTATATTTTCTCTTATGCCAACTGCATATCTAAAATGAATCAATTTTGGATCATCCTAGCTACCCAGTTATCTAACTGCAATATTGCAACACAGTCTTATTACATCTCTGACTGGAAGGACAGACATTCAACATCATGTAGGATAACAGACAGGTTACCTTCAGCTAGGTTAGGTATACTGCTACACTTTTTAGCAAGCATCCTGTTAACATTTAATCAGATGTATTATTTTAAGAAATTGATAATGCCTTCCAAAGTTTCTGGCATCCTCTTTCTTGTAGTGCCTCTGAAAGATCCATCACCCTTCAAACCTTCACCATAAATCATAGATGGCCCCAGTCAGCTGCACCTGTCTGTGTCATGGAGGTTCATTAGCTACTGTTTGCTACCATGTGTTGAATGCTGCTATAGCAGAATAAGCCCCTCACTGTGCTCAGTCCACCCTAATGCACCTAATAAGACAAAATCCTGATAACTTATAATTTTTATCATAGGGGCTTCTGATCTGTATAATACTGCATTCTGTTCATCCAGGGTTAGCACTTTGCACTCATGAAGTAAGCTATGTCATGAGCTTACACTTTTGCAGTAAGTTGTTAGACAGTATGAATTTGTTAGATTGCTCATGTGTTTGCTGGCACATCCAGCAAGCTGTGTCTCTTTCTAGTTCCAATGATACAAATGTGCTGTCTCTGAATACCCAGCTAGTGACCCAGGTTCGAGTACGGACACTGGGCACTAAAAGATCCACTTGGAGAAGGTTGGTGTAAGTAGCTGAGGCCAGGTTATCCATGTTGGGAGGGTGAAAGTGAATATAAGGAGGGCCATATACAGGCAACCTGTTTATGATATGGCCAGGAGCACAGACTCCCATAAAAAAAAAAAAAGTTTAAAATAACTGAAAACAGTAACTCGATAATTCCACATTAAAAGTAGCTGTAATAAATACTTTATTGTGTATCATGTGTATATTAATTGCTCAAGGTAGCTTAGTATGAAGTTAACAATGCAGTATTTAATTGTGGATCCCTTGCTGACAGTGTATTTTTCACATAATAGGGCCGTGGACTGGAATGCAGACTAATGATGTGTGTGGATATATGCACACATGACATGTACTACATGCCTGAGGCCTAATTTGCAAAGAGGATGCAAATATGGCACTGTCCATTCTGCAGTAATAAAGACTGTGATTTATTTCAGAGATCAAGCTGCAGAATGGATAGTGGTATTACATATAGGTCCTGCTTTTCAGCTTGTATTACCATTAGGGAGTCATGACAAATTCTGTATTGCTAACCAAATCAGAATTCCTGGAGCCACAAAAATATTGTAAACCTCAAAAACTCCACTGAAGCACCAAGTCCCAATGAAGGCAATCTCAATCAAGGCAGAGAACCAAGCCACATATTGTAAAACATGTTAATATTTATTCACACTTTGATTGAGCGCTTTCGTATCCACAAATATATATATATATACATACAAACAATAAAATCTCCTTCTGTGTAATATTAGTAATATTAGTAATATTAGTAAACATATACCCATTTCTAAATAACCACGAAAATGAAAAAACGACAAATAAAATGAAAAAACACAAACTAGTGACCTCCAAAATCGTTTATTGCTCCTGATGTCTTAGCTACAAGCCTTCAGTGAAGATAAAAACACGAGTAACCTCCCATGTATATATATTATAACTCATCAATAAAACAATTAATGAAACAAAACAATTAATGAAACAATTAAAACTTATTGAAACCCTTAAAGTAAAAAGAGTTTCTTTTCAGAGCAGAAATTTCCAGTTTAGCTCTGAATTCATGCCTTTAGGACTTAGAGTATCAAACTTAAGAATGTAAAGAGCTTCTTTATAAAGCAACTTATTTTTCATACAAAAATCTGTGGGAGTCTTATCAATTCTTTCCAAAACTGTACCCTGTAAACCTGTTTCAGAACTTTGATGTGCATTCTGAAAATGTACCACCACTTAACTAGATTCTTTAACATTAATTATGTCCCTGATATGTTCCAACAATCTTTAAAAGCTCTCTTTGATTGTCCAATATAAAACTTGCCACAAGGGCACTTCAAGGCATAAATAATGCCTTCTGTATTACATTCAAAACTGCCCTTAACATTAAATCTCCTTCCATTAATATATTCAATGCTGTTTATAACATATTTACAAGCTTTACACTTTCCACACACCTGAGTACCCACATAGGGAATAGTAGGATCTAAATTAACTGGGGGCATAATGAATTTACCTTTGACGAACATATTTTTCAAACTTCTCCCCACCTTATAAGACACTTTAAGCTGTCTAGGGAGCCAAGGATATATTTTTTTTTAGACTGCAGAAAATTCCAATAATATTTTACTAAATTAATCAAAATATCACTAAAACAACTATATACAGTTGTAAAATATATATCTGTTTCAGAATTAACTAAGTTGTGTTCATATTTATATGACCTAACTGAATTCCCACTCCACTTACTATTGGTGTTAAATACTGCCATAGAAATGGCCTGTTTACTATATCCTCTACACTGAAACATATTACTAGTTTTCATAATTTCTTCCTTAAGTTCTGATTCAATATTGCACAATCTATGTATCCGTATTATCTCACCAAAAGGTAAAGCTTCTATTGTATGTGGTGGATGACAACTCATGGCTTTTAGATAATAAATATTACCCTCAAACTTTCTATGTACTCGCGTATGTAATCCTGTAGGACTAGAAATATCCAAATCCACATCTAAAAAAGAAACCATTTTACCCTTCTGTATACCATCAAATTTCAACTCAAATCTGTTTATCTGCAGTCTGTCAATAAAATTATCTAGTTCATCCTCTCCGCCTCACATAAAAAAATGAGGTCATCAATGAATCGAGCATAATGTTTGACAAATTTACTATAGAACAAAGCTTTATGTATATATATATATATATATATATATATATATATATATATATATATATATATATATATATTCATATTCAAATAGACCCATGCTGAGATTCGCATAAGAGGGGGCAAAAGCTGCCCCATAGCTGTACCTCGTTGTTGAAATATCTCACCATTAAATTCAAAAAATTTATTGACCAAACAAAAATGTAACAATTCCAAAATAAATTCAGTGGCGGGACATTCTCCTAGAAAAAAATCTGACAGCCTCCATACCAAATGAAAGTGAAAGATTGGTGTAGAGGCTGCTAATATCCATTGTGATCCAACACGTTTTCATTCAATGACACATTCTTAACCCTATCCAAAAAAATCAAACATATCCTTTACATAAGCAGGTAATGACAAAACTTTCGGCAGCAATAAATGATGCATCATACAACCCATATTATATAAAAAATATTGTTTCCCTGAAACTATCGGGCATCCAGGGGGATGTTCTAAATTTTTATGTATTTTAGGTAGATAGTAGAAACAGGCCATACATGCCTGATCCTCATTAAATTTCTTTTTAACATCCTCCTTGGAAATATACACTAACCTGATAGCCTTATCAACTAATTCCAAATACTGTTGTTGAGAAATAAAATACATGGAAATATGCACTTTTTTATATACATCAGCATCATTAAAATGTGTATAACACATCTCTAAATAACTCGGTAAATCCATAATAACCAACTTGTTGCCTTTGTCAGCAGGTTTAAAGATCAAGTTATGGTTCCCCCTTAGATTTGTTAATGCAGCCCATTCTGCCTTAGTAAGATTATACTCAATGTTATTCACATCTTTAAAAACATTTTCAAATTCTAATGCAACAGAAAATTTCAACATCTGATGGAATAACATAATGCTTTCATTATTTTTAACTGGTGTAAATATATTGTTTGAGTTTATCTTACTAGTGTCAAACATATAATAAGCATTCAGTAGTTCATCCGAAACCCATGAATAAAAACTTTCATTCCCTGACACAGAATCAATTTCCTCATTCATAGGTTCATAGGTTTATAGGTAGGTACTAGGCTATGGCCCAAGGGCCTACATAAGCCTAGCCAACAAGGTTCCCTGGCTTACGCCACCCAAAAAAGTTATTTTCCTGTGCCACTATCGAACAGAGACACGGACATGATCCCCAGGGTGTATTTCCTATTTCCCATCCACTCATCATGATTTTTCTTGAAGAGTGCTAATTTAGAACATTGCTTGATATAGATGGGTAGCCTGTTCCAGAGTATAGGAAGTCTCTGGGACAGGAATCTATCCCTCCACCATGTCCTGTTTATTGTGGTGACAAGGTTTAGGTCCCTAGAGCGTGTAGCTCAGAGGGATTGGGATTACTTTAGGTGTAGCATGTTCAACAGCTCTGGGTTCGACAGAGCTTTATATGTTAGGCAGAGATCACCTCGGAGTAGGTGATATGCTATGGAGTAAAGCTGGAGTTTTTTGAGGCGGTCAGTGTAGGGCATTTGTTTGAGACCAGTAATCCTCTTTGTGAGGTACTTCTGTGGCCTTTCCAGCTGCTGCAGATGTCTTCTGAGGTACATTCCAAAAGGGGCATTGTACTCTATAATGGGTCTAATGAGTGCCAAGTAGACGGGAACAATGACCTCTTTTTTCCTGGATGAGAACCCTTTTATGATGAGGTGTGCCATGTAGAAGGACTTCCTGACTACTGTGGTGATGTGACTATCAAAGGAGAGACTACTGTCCACCTGGGTCCCAAGGTCTCTTATCACGCATTCAGTGTTAAGTAGATTGCTACCTATGTGGTAGTTCATGAGTACAGAGTTTTTACCAAAGGGAATGACACTGCACTTTTTGGCATTGAGCTTGAGGCCATGGCTCTGATACCAGGCATTTGTCTCAGCGAGGCCCTTCTGTAGGATGTCCACATCATTTGGGGACTTGACTATAGCTCCTAGTTTGCAGTCATCTGCAAACTTCATTAGCCAGAGACCTTCTGTGTTAGCCTGTATGTCAGAGAAGTAGATACCAAACATGAGAAGTCCCAGGATGGAACCCTGTGGTACTCCACTTGTCACTGCTTTGAGGTCAGATTTGGAGTCTGCAACTTTTACAGTGTGGGTTCTGTCAATGTGCCAGTTGGCAACCCATCATGTGACATAGGGATTTATACCTAGTTTAGTGAGTTTAGCTATAATTCCTAATGGGGGATGGTGTCGAAAGCCTTGGTGAGATCAAGACAGGCTGTGTGAACCACCTTATCCTCATCTACGGCTTTGGTGACTGCCTCAAAGAAGTCGATCAGGTTCAGGAGGCATGATCTTCCTTTCACAAACTCGAACTTGGTGGGATCCAGAGTTTGGAGGTTACCAATGTCTTTGTTTATGAGTTCCATGATGATACATTCCATGGCCTTGCAGACCAGGCTCGTCAGGCTAATAGGTCGATAGTTCCCAGGATCAGTGGTGGCTCCCCTTTTGTGGAGTCGGATAACTGCTGCTGTGCACCATTCAGTGAGCACAAAGCCTGATGCGAGGCTATTATTGAACATGGTGCTTAAGTGGGGAGTCAGTTTGTTCTGAAGTTCATGTAAAACGCAGCCTGGGATGTTGTCTGGTCCCACGGATGCTGTGTTTTTGACTTTAGAGAGTGCAGCTTTTACCTGCATAGTTGTGATTACAGGGACTCTGCATTCTTTCTGTATAGATATGGGCCCTTTAAGGGGTGAGAGGGGGGTAAAGTTAGCAGTGAACCTATCTGCCAGGATGTTGGCAATATCAGTTGGTTCTGTAATTTTCTTGCCTTTGTGCTGTAACTCAGAGCAGATCTGGGTGTTGCCATTGAGATTCCTGATATAGCTATAGAATGCTTTGTGGTTGTCCTTGGAATTAGTGGCGATTTTGTTTTCATAGCTAGCTTTGGAGGATCTTATAAGGGATCTCAGCTTCTTACTGAGGCTGACCAGGGAGCTCCTCCACTCATGGGATTTTACTCTCTTTTGCAACAGTTTCTTCCTTCTGTTGTACAGTTTGTTTATGGCAGGAGACCACCAGATAGGCTTCCTTTTTTTGGAGGAAAGCATCTTGGTTCTGTTTGGGATAGCACGATCCATGCACTTGTGTAAGTGCTTCTAGAATGCATTTGGGTAGGATTCAGCAGTTGTAACTGTATTGTCCATCTGCATGGGTGTCATGATGTTTACCACTTCTGTCTTAAGAAGCATGAAGTTGGCTTTGGAGAAATTTTTACTGCAGTTTCCTTAATGGGGGGTGGGGGCGGGATGTGGATATCAAGGGTGATTAGATTATGGTCAGATCAGACCAACGAGGAGTTGACTTCAGGTGTGGAACACCGGTCACTCATGTTGGTAATGACTAGGTCTAGGATATTGTTGCCCCTGGTGGGGGTGTGGATAAGTTGATCTAGGGCATTGGAGTTTATGAATTCCAGAAAGCGTTGAGCTAAGGATATGGTACACGAGTAGTTTTCCCAGTTAATGGTAGGGTAGTTTAAGTCGCCCATTATTAGGGTGTTTGGTTGAACCCTAATATTTTCCAGTACATCAAGAAAAGAGGAGTGGGAATCCTGGGGCATGGTGGGGGATCTGTAGCAATCTACAATTTGGATTACAGTTTTGCCCAGAGTTAGTTGCACTTGGATAACCTTGGATGCATTATGCTGAGCAACTAGCCTGGAGGTGTGGATATCCTTAATGAATATGGACACACCTCCACCTTTGGTGTTTCGGTCCAGGTTACATGGTCGAAACATGTGGTATGAATTATAGCCTGGTAGTGCAGGGGTGCTCTCTGGAGCCTTGAACCAGGTCTCAGTCACTGCAAAGATATCGATGTTCTCCATTTTAAGGAGTGCCTCGAGTGAGTGCATTTTGAGATTTAGACTTCTAGCATTGAGTAGCATTACCCTCAGTTTTTGCTTGCCTGTTCCTGTTATGGTGGTGAATTTGTTATTTGAACTTTGCCTAAAAAAGGCACTATAGGGGCAGCAAGAGCCTTAGCCAGTATCCAGAATCCCAGGGGCGACAGGTGCAGGCCATCTGTGGCAAAGCATCGTGGTCTGTCGACCGTGTCATCCCAAGCAGACAGACACTGGATCCCCTTAGAATGACACCAGAAGCTTAGCCAATTGTTGAAGTCAATCATTTTGTCCTTGTACTGCGGTATCATTCTGGGTGATGGCAGAATGTTACTCAGGG
Source organism: Protopterus annectens (assembly GCF_019279795.1). NCBI lineage: Eukaryota > Metazoa > Chordata > Ceratodontiformes > Protopteridae > Protopterus > Protopterus annectens. Next base: position 1,981,609,890 of record NC_056733.1, on the reverse strand, counting down.
CTAGGGTCATACCTGCCTGGGCTACAAGATTGGAGAGCTCTTCCATTTCTCTTTTCATGTAGTCCAGGGAGGTATGTCTCAGGTCATTCACACCAACATGGACAATGACAGAGTCATAGTTGTACTTGTCGTTGAGTGACCTGAGTGCGTGGGTTATGTGGCGGATCCTGGCACCCGACAGGCAGCAGACAGTAACAGTCTCCTTGTTTAGCCTGGTGAGTGGGACATCAATATGCATGACTATAGAGTCACCTATGACTTGTGTGTTGAGTACATTGTTTTGCCTTATTGGCTGTGGTTGAGTGGCACACTGAGTCTGTGGGCTATGTGTCATTTGAGTTGTATTGGGGGATGGAGGTTGCTTGTGTTTCTGCTTTGGAGGTCTCTGTTGCTTAAACAGATTATTATTGAGAGCCTCCGCAAATGTTTTTGTGTTACTATGTGTGGAATTTGGTGGTGTAGATTTAGTGAGACTATGTGATGAGTGTGGTGTGGTGCAAATGTTTACCTTTTCCTCATGCCTGTCAAGTTCAGTCTTGGTTGGAGAGAGCTTTACCTCCAGTTTGGCTAGATAAGTGCATCTCTCACAGGTTGTAGTGTTGGGTGGTAGGAGGAGAGGGTTGTCTGTGTACATCAGGCAATTTCTACATTGCCTCAAGATGCTCAGATTCATCAGATAGACAGGAGAGAACACTGGGAACTGACCCTTGGACATGCCTCCATAAAAAAACTATTTTCCTCTAGATAAGTGAGGAAAGTGAGTACAAGAGCTGTTTTTCTCTAAGCAAGTGAGGAAAGTACAAAAATTATTTTCCTCTAGGTAATGAGGAAGATTGAGTGCTATAGTAATTAGTAGCTTATTTAGTGCTTACAAGTTCTGAACAAGTGCTGAGCATGAATAAGCAAATTTAAGTGCTAAAACTAAGAATCTGTATCTGCACTAGACGAGTTACAGGACAGAAACAAGTGCAAATGCAGGCTTTCAAATCGGAAACTTGAGAGAGATGGAAGAGATTCATTCAATTCTTCATCCACTAACAATTCATTTTTGTTTTGAAAAAAACATTTTGGTTGCAGCTTTCTTATAAATTGATATAACACACATTTAATGTCATGTAAACATGGAATGACAGTAGATATAAACTTCAGTCCACACTCTAAGACCACTGTTTCAGTATTACTTAATGAATATCCAGACAAATTAACAATGTAAGAAGAAGAATTACCATTTTCTTTTCTTAGAATACTGGTATTGCTGTGGTTGTTGTTATAATTAGATTGTTGCCAAGTGTTAGTTGACTGTCGCTCACGTTGGTGCTTTTTTGAATTAAACCCCCCTGGGCCATGATTCGTTGAGTTCCAAAAAGTCCATTGCATACCCTCAGAATTCCAAGGTCTATGTAATGAAGGAAAGTCTGTTTTGTTATTCACCAGTATTCTTTCTTCTTCCTCAGATAGTGCGGACTCATTCGTTGACAACACTGATGAAAAAGAACGTTGTTCCAACTGTCCACTTCCTCATTCAAAAGACACATGACAAGATACTCTCTTGCAATTGGTTCTGGATAAGAAGGGCTTACTGTTGTCATAGTCACGGGTGTCCCGCACCAGTTTTTTCTTTTTTATAGCCATGATTTCCTCTTCATGGCTTCTTAATTTGACATTAATATCACCCAATACTTTATCCAAAAATTCTGGATCAGTTTGAGTGATAAGTTTATTAGAAGCAGAATTTATTTCTTTACGTAGCTCACTCTGTTTTACCCTATCATGTTCCACTAATATGGAGATCCATTCTAAAGTACATTTGTGAGCTGCAAGCACCCACCTTTTATGAAAGTTAATGTCTAATTCATCCTGGAGATTGAAAAGAATGGAAGGGTCTTTAAACGCTCTCTATCCTCATGGTGTAATGTCAAGTTCCTGATATTTTAAAAGGCTCTAAATGTTCAAAAGTACAGATGTTTCTTTAAACAGTAATTTTTCCAGGGAATTACATTAATTTCTGAACTCATAGAAGCAACATATCTTATCCCGATTGGAGAAAAAGGGTCAAACAAATGGTCATTCTGTTTAACCTCCCATCTCTGCCAAATGGTGGAAGGTTCAGCTGAATTACTGCCCGATCCAATAACAGCCTCCAAATGTGAAGAACCAGCCTCTCCAGAGGTTGAAAGTAAAGGAAAATTATTCTGCTGCAAATCAGACAAACCATCATGAAATAGTCTCAGTAAATCCAAATTGGGGTCACTGGCCATGAGAACCACAATTCAAAAAAACACGAAAATGAAAAAAACGACAAAATAAAAAAGCACAAACCAGTGACCTCCAAAATCTTTTATTGCTCCTGATGTCTTCAAGGAAGATAAAAACATGAGTAACCTCCCATATATATGTTTTATAACTCATCAATCAATAAATCAATTAATGAAACAATTAAAACTATTAATGAAACAATTAAAACATACTGAAACCCTTAAAGCAAAGAGTTTCATATACCCATTTCTAGTTAGCATATTATGTTTGCAAGTAAATTCAAAAAATAATTGATTAATACTGTTGTGTATAAAATGCATGTAATAGTAACTACAATGTTATAACATAAAAATATGCATACTTCCAAAAACTGTTACATTCATATCAAAATCATTTTTTTTACTTTTTCTTTTTGTTATGTTACTTATTTGACAATGCCATTAATTCAAATAGTATTCGCTTTGAGTTTTAAGGCAGGGGCTAGTGAAACATGATCGTTGAGCCCTGGGTATATACAGGCATCCATATGTAGTTGCCATACTAGCTCTCTAAATGCTAACATTGTTTCCCAATCACCACCCTCTCTTGTGTATTTATCCTTTCTATAACCCAAAACATGAAATCTGCTTCATTACACATCATAGCATATCGATATAGGGCATTGGTGTCCTTTTTCCTGGTTATTTCATACATGTGTTCATAAATTCTCTGTTTTAGTGTGCGTTCTGTCTTTCCAACGTAATATGCCCAACAGAAAGTACAGAATGCCATATATATCACTCCTTTTGTTGTGCAGTTGTATCTTTCACATGTAAGAAATCTCCTTTGTATTGATGGTATCCATATTTCATTCTTGTAGGCTATGAAGGGGCATTGCAGACATCTGCCACATTTGAAAGTTCCCTCCATGTCAACATTCTCTATACTTTTCCTAAATATCCTTTTCTCAAAAATAACCTTGAGATTTAAATTTCTCCTGAAACTGAATTTTAGTGGTTTTTCAAAAATGTTACAGCTATTTGGCATGATTTTAAACATTTGCCAATATTTGTTGATTATTTTTTGAAATGTGTTTGTATCCTTGTTGTATGTTAACACAAGGTATGTAGTTGCCCTATTCCTAGTTCCAAGGTTCTGGTTTAGATCTTCCCTCTTGTTCTGATTATTTTGTTTTGCTAAAGAGCTTCCATTGAGTAAGGGTATGTACCTGGAGCCCCAACCATTTAGAACCTCTTCTTTTATACTTTGGATCAGGGTATTTGGGTATCCCCTATCATGGAATAATTCCACCATAAATGTTAACTCACCAATGAGATCTTCCTTATTGGATGTCATCTAGGCGGCTCTAATCATCTGCCCCCTTACTATGTTTTTCTTCTGCCTCAGGGGGTTCTTACTGTCAAAATGAAGGTATGAATTTGAGAAGCATTCTTTTCTATACATTTGTGATACATATTTGTTGTTTATTATATCTTTCTTTATGTTAACATCTAAGTAGTGGATTTGGTCTTCACTAATCTCATACGTAAATTTAAAAACATTGGTTGATTCATTAATATACGTAATGAAAGGGGGTATTAGTTCTCGTGTGCCTCGCCAAACCACAAAGATGTTGTCCAAAAATCTATAATATGATTGTATATATTCATTATATGGTGATCCAAATATAAAATGGTTCTCCCAATATAACATCACTGTGTTGGTGAAAATTGGGGCACAGGATGTCCCCATTGCTATCCCATCTAACTGATGGTAATACTCTTCCTCAAAGTAAATAAAATTATTCTTAAGTACAAATTCCATATTTTCCAGGACTAACCTGAAATCATTAGTATTTAGAGAAACAAGTCCACTATCATATCCTCAAACCATCTTAAACCCAATTCATGTGAAATGACAGAAAATAAATATCTCACATCTATTTATTTTATTTTTTTTTATTTAACATTTGTTGACCGGGAAAGTCCGACTAGGTTCCACAGATCCTGTTTTCAGCAGAGGCCCGGGGAGAAATGCTCCAGAAATCTATAGTTATGAAGAGAAAATCCTTATTGAACTCCAGTCCACCAATTTTATGTAAAATATCCCACAAATCCACCAATATATGTGGATACAAGTTATAAAGATTTTTAGTTTATAGTCCACATACATGGCCAATGGTTGGGTCGTGGATCCTGACAGTGTCACTACGGGTCTCATAGGGGGGTTTTGGTTGTGCTTATGGATCATGGGGTTGCCAAATATTCCTGGAATGTATGGCTTAGGTACATAGAAAAATTCAAGTAGTTGTTTGTTAATACTGATCTGGATCAAATTGTCCTCCAGTACCATATCAATCCTTCTATATGCCATATATACTTCATTTCTAGATACCTGGGTATACCCCCCCCCATGTATATCCATCATCTTTCCAGAGTACATCCAGTTTTCCATAAGGACAACCTCTCCCCCCTTATCTGGTTTCATAACTCTAATGGCCTTGTTTTTCATTATTTCTTCCAAAACCATTTTTTCTTCATCCGTTAAATTATCATCATACCATTTCTTAGTTTTTAGAGTTGTTTCCACATCATTAATATCCAAGGTTTCAAAGTTGTTTATGTCATTGTGTATTGGGGGTTCCATGTACTTCTCCTAGTTAACCCCACGTCCTTAGTGTTTGGGTTAATATCCCCACAAATAAATTCAAGATTCAAATTCCTCGTAAATAATTTTATGTCAGTAATAATGTTTGCTATGTCTCCTTTCCTCTTGGGAATAAAGGTGAAACCTTTTCTGAACAATGAGAAATGAACATCCTCAATACATAAATCAGTGTAATTGAAAATATTAAAATTGTCTTTAGTATGTATAGGTCCATTTATAGTTATCGTATTACTGTTAGAAATGAGTGCATTGGAATCTAGTCTCATTGCCCCTATACTCTCTTGTTCTTCCATATATTTACTCTACAATAATTCTGGAGTGTGTACTACCAGTTCTGTATGTATCTCCTCACAAACATTTGTCCTGAATGGTTCATAATTCACTGTAAAACTATCTAGTCCCCCTACCTCCTTTGGTATTGTGGTCTCTGTCTCCCTATTACCTGTGCATAGGTGGGTTGTGTGTGCAAATTCCTTATTCTCTCTGATCTGGGTGAAAGATTCCCTAAAGGGACTCCCCCTCTACTCCTGTTACTATTATTGTCCCCCTGATTATGTTGGTAATGGTTACCCACGGTATATTCCCCATTGTTATTTTGTTTCTCGAATTCATCACTATCATAATAGTTCCTTCTACCCCCCTGGGACCAATGTTTCTGATTCACCGGGAATACTTCACCTTCCACGTATTCCCTCCTATCTTTTTCTAATTTACTCAACTTGCGCTTATGATTTTTATAAATGGCACTGTCAATGTCTTTAAAAATTAACAAATATCTGTGCTTATGTTCATTAATGGTGAACAATAAATCTGCTTGAATTTTCTTGTTTAGTATATCAGTATCCTTCTGTAATTCACACATGATTCTGTCATTATTCTTAATGATAGCTCGCATCACCGCTATACCACATTCTTTAAAAATGTTAACTATATCATGAAAAAAATCCAACCCAACGGTCGTATTATTGGGGAATGCTTTATATCTTATACCCCTTGGTACCTGTTTTAATTTGATACACTTATTTAGGTACCAAATGCCTGTTTACAGCTTTTTGAATTTGTATTCTGTATTGCACTAGTATGGACTGCTACTTAAATCATTCTTACATAACGCATACAATGGGCAGTGACACAGTAGTAAAGGTGAAATAGTTGTACATTCTGAAGTGCAGTGGCTAAGTACACAAATATATCCATTTGGCCAAAATGCACTTTCTTCACATGAAGTCATAAAATACCTCAAACAATTTGAATGTTTTGTGTTCTAATTATAATCTCATATTTATGCTAACTATATAACTTATTTATTCCTGATTTATTTGTTTTTTCTTTTAGATAAGTTTTCTGTGTACTACATAGGTATGCTCAATGTAAAAACATTATCATGTTATATAGTTGGGCATTGCCTCTTTTTGTCAGTTACTATTCGAAATGTAATTCAGAAGTTGTGCCAATGTGCCTAATGGCCTAGATCGTAGCTGTAAAGGATCTGTGGGTCAGCCAAATTATTGAGCTAAGAAATAAAAAGAAACAACTGTACCCCTAAACTGTTTGATTATATTATGCCCAACTATTTCCTATAAAGGAAGAATAAATGTCATAATTGTTAAGGTGTTTACCTTGCAGACACAAGTTGCAGGGAATGTTTCTCACACAGAGTGATTGGCTAAGCTTAAAATGGCCCACAAGGGTAGTTACTTTAGTACTAATCTATGAACCTATGAATTCTTCATCTGACAAATTACGACTTTGTGCTTCCTAAGCATTACATAGAAAGAGTATTCACTAGGCAGTGCAAAGCGGCCATGCTCCCAAACAGTGAATAGTGAGGTTTAAATTGTTCCTAGTCACGGTGACACACTGTACCTGGGTGTTTCCTAATCAGTCATCTGACTAAAGAAAACCTGGGCACAGCCTATGTCCAGGCATTTCACAGTCATCTGAAAGAATATGGCAAGGCATTTCCTAGTCCAGCTAGGCCGTGCCCAGGCAGTTCTTACTCCAGTATCAGGTTTATATCAGACATATTCATAGTTAGCTGGCAGGCATTGATAGGCATTTCTTAGTCTGCTGAATGGCTGTGCCATGAATGTTGTGTGGTCTTAAAATTAGTTGCTGATTCACTCCATTCACAGCTAGCATCATAACATGAAGGGGCAAGCCTGGAATTCATATTAATTTTATAATATGTCTCCTAATAAAGGCTCTCATGGTTGTGACCTAGTATATACCTATTAACTTGTGAACCTATGAATAGGCTAACCAATTTTGTTAATGTAAATACTTGCATTTGTACTTGTCTGACAGCATGGAGCATTGTTCCTCTGAGCTGTTAGTGAGCTGCCTCGTGTAGTCAAGGGTAAAGGGTTTGATTACTTGCACCTTCATTTGGCTACTGTGTGACTCTGAGCAAGTCACTAAACCAGACAGTGCTCCTGGGCTGTCATGGAAAAGGAATACTTTGTCCAGTGGGTCTACCTGGCTAACAGATATAAATGAATGAAAAGTAAACAGATCTAAAGATATAGTTAATACCATTCCTGCATCTGTATATACTTTTCCATTCCTTATCTCCAATGTTGTCCCTAAACCTTAAAGAAAAAAAAAAAGTAATTGCCAGGACTCCACTCTTCAAATCTGTGCACGGAAACTTTGAATAAAACCTGAGGTTCTCTGCTTTTAATGGGAAGTTGAATTCAAATCAATATTTCAGTAATTTTGACAACTGTAACATAGATTTTTAGCTATATCTTCTTTAGAGAAAGCAGTTGCAGTGGGATAGTGCCATGTCTCTCAACTGTCCAGATTTTTGCAGAATTTCTAGATTTTTGTCCCATGATTTTGGCCTGTTCCTCATAAAATTTGTGATTTTCTGGCAAATCATTGAGGACTGAAGTCACTAGGTAATACTAAATAATGACAGCCATTTGAGTTTCAGACTTCATATCCTACAGAAAATGCATTATAATTAAAACACTGCGATTCTATCAATTTTCTAAGTTTATAGGAGCAATATTTAAAAATGTGTCCCTGCTTTGGGGACTTTGTCCCTCCATTATTTCTGTCTTTGTCTAGATTTCTTGTGTTGAGAGGTTAAGAGGTATAAATAGTGCACATATGTCCCAGTATACTATGGTAAACAGGCACTGGGCTTTTCTTGCCACCGTTAGGTAAGAAAACCATACACAGTAGTAGTGGTAAACACTGACACTGAAATTTGTGAAATTAATATATATATATATATATATATATATATATATATTCACTTTATATCCTCAAAATAATGAAATGTCGAAAGTCAGTATTTCAAGGCTATAAAGTCAAAACCTAAAAACAATGAAAACTCAGAAGTGCGAAATTCAAAATCTCGCACACCGGAGATTTTGAATTAGCGCTTCTACTCCACACACACATACACACACACACACACACACACACACACACACACACACACACACACACACACACACACACACACACACACACACACCTTCCTCCCCACACATAAAAACACAAGCTCTCTACTACATAAAAGCAGGGGGGCAAGTCCCCCTGCACCCCCCACACCCCCCCTACTTAAATATTCTAACTCCAAGGTCGCACTACATACAAACACACACAAAACACCACAACACAGGCTACATTCTCTTCGCACACACACATCACAGCAACCAAACACACTAACACACACCACAGTCCCTACCCAAAACCCTTAACACATGCACACTTACCAGAAGCACTAATTCAAAACCTCCGGTATTCAAGGTTTTGAATTTCGTGCTTCTGAGGTATCGCTCTTTTCAGGATTCCACTTTATGGGCTCGAAATACTGAATTTCGATATTTCAGTATTTCAAGCTTCTAAAGTGAATCTATATATATATATATATATATATATATATATATATATATATATATATAAAATCACTTTGCATTATTTGCATTTCTTTTACATTTTCCAAATCGTCTAACATGTTCATCTATTTTTTTCTTCTTTATACTGTCTGCTGTTAATGGACCTAAAGGTGTTTTGTAATAGCCTACTGTGCTATGCACGATTTTCCCAATAATACTGAGTAATGATGAAGTCCTGTATACTTTGTTGTGGGCAAAAGTGCTTATGTTGTTTGTAATAAGTGTTTGATTTTTAGAGTACTTACTTCTTATTACGAGAGTATGATCTTGGCAAACTATAGTTGGGGGCATTTACTGCAACCCTATGGAATATGACCAAGGAGTACCAATAAGGGCACTCACACCTCTCCTTCTAGCAGACACATGTCTAATTCCAAAATATAAATGACAGAATGAAGGTAAATCCGCACTGGGATGCTCAAAGGATTTCGCCACAAGAGAGTTATAAAACTTGGTATTTATTAATGGAGACCCTGTTGGAGGCAAAACCCCCCTTCGGCGTCTATAAAAACTAACAACAAACTAACAAATAGAACTAAAAAAAAGTTTAAAATCACAACTGCGGACTGAATTGTAAATAACGGTTAAGTGCTTTCACCCGTGTCCTACGAGCTTCTTCAGAACACCATTCAGTTAAAATTTCCGCTTTTTATAACCTTTTAGGCGCCAAATTTACAAATTCAAAAAAATTCACACAGACCGCAGCTTAAAGTAACAATCCCAAATATCACATATCTATTGCTCCTGCTTTTGAATAACAATACAGTCTCACAATCATGTCAATCCACCCTTCATAAATAACTTATAGAAATATGACACTATGCAAAAATAAAAATATGAAATATACAATATAATATGAAATAAAATAAGTATATATACATTATATGCATTTTCCGATTAAACAACCCGTCCGCTTCCTTTTTTTGCACTGAGGTGATTAAAAAGGACTATTGCTAATATTCTTATCTAACCTCCTTCTTTACTTTCACTTCCCCTCTACACTATAACTAAATAATTTAGTAACCTTAGGATTGTTCATTTGCATGTGCTTTTACAATTGTAATAATTGCATTGTTTATATTTTTGCAATTGTTTTACTTCTTTCAATTTCATTTGCTATAGCGTAAAATGCTTGTTGTACTGTATTTCACCATGGCCCAGGTAATGGCTGAAAACACTTATCAAATAGATTGATAGATAGATAGATAGATAGATAGATAGATAGATAGATAGATAGATAGATAGATAGATAGATAGATAGATAGATAGATAAAACAGCACTATAATTGTTTCAGGACTATTAAAGGTTTTGTTGTTTTGACCTAGCATTAGCATTAAAGAAGTTTTAAATGTTTCTATCTTATGAAATTGAATGCTTAAAAAGTATCAGATTGCACAGAAATCTAAATATGAGCTGGAACATTTTGTTGAGCATATACTGAGGTGTGACTGATGTACAATGTGCATCAGGCAAGTGACTGGGCAGTAGACTGCAGAAGAGAAGGGACAGTAGCAGGGAATACATGCATATGATGTTCTAGGAGTTGTCTAGGAGTGTGGTTCAGAGACCAATTGACAGTACCAGGATGTAGGCTGGGAGATATATAGGAAGAAAGAGAGATTGTAGTGTGAAATTATAGAGCTATGGGGGATGGTATGAAAACTGGGGTATTGGGGAACAGCTGAAAAAATATAAAGTATACAGTTAAAAAGAAGACTTTAATTTAAGGTGGTCAGTGAGGCAGCAAGGTCAGGTGAGAGTCAGTTACAGAGTAAGCAGGTGGTGGACAGTAAGTAAAGGGCAAACAATCACTAGGACAGGAAAGAGCACAGGAGGAGGGAGACAGAAAAGTGTCACTCAAAGTGTGGGCAGAGCATAGAAAGAATGACTAGGACGTGTTGGATGGAGAAACATTGGAAGGAGTTGAAAACTGAGGGAAATAAGATACAAGAGAAACAGAAATGGATATCAGTGAAGACCACTCATAGAAAGAGCACAAAAAAGATAGGAGAGAGATCTAGATAATAAAAAAAGACAAGCAACTACAACAGAACCTCCATAGCGGACCACGTCCCTGCATTGACCACGTCCTTAAGTGTAGAACCTCCATAGTTGACTACCTCCCTACATTGACCACCTCCTTAAGTTGACCTAATTTTCATAGATCGGACATGCACCACATGTACTCAGTGGAAGACCAACCTCTCTGTACTGAGCACCTCTGTAAGTTGTATCTTGACCACTTGGACTGTGACATACAATATTAATTTACTCTCTATAACTTCACCAGTTGAATCCACTCTACACCAAGGGGTAGAAGGTGTGGGCTTTACCCCTTAGTTGTATTATTTTTCTTTAGTATAAGTTCTTTTTTCATGTTTTATTATTACCACATGCTGGATTAGGCCTAACGTCCTATTGTTTATCACGTGTTGCTGAAGATTTTTTCAATGTAAAGGACTGGTCTGAATTGTAGGTGCATGCTACAATTACTGAAAAATTTTACAGTTAATCAAGACATGATGGCCCAAAAGAAATAACTCAAAGAGCTGACATTGAAGGAAAAGGTTGATCTATATTTTCTGGAAAGCAGCAGCCACAGAAATACTGTAGAACATTTTGGTGTTAGCAAGACCACAGTTAGCAACATCCAGAAATGTAAACATGAGTACTTGGAGAGATACGGTAAGGAAAGCGGAGGCCTACAGTGGAAATGGAGGAAAACTTCCCTTGATGAAGTCAAAAAAGCGTAAACAAACTAGAACAGCTACAGGGTCCAAAGGATAAATACACAGCAGCAACAATAAGATTGTTTTATCAAGAGCTTTTCGTCCCACAATATGCTAGAACTTCTTCAGATAAAATAATGCACCTTGATGCTACACTTAAAAGCGAAAGGGCGAGTTTATGAACACCTATACAGCATAAATAAGAGAAAACAAGAAAATGCATTAGCTAGTAATATTACTGAACATATAGAACCAAGGTTCAAATTTAGGGTCATTGGCAAAGTTATAGTGGATAATAGAGGGGGACCAGATACCCTTATTTTAGAGAGGCTTGAACTCCTTTGGCAGTTACGTACAAACGCATGCCAATATCTTGGGCTGAATGAAATCTATTCAATTTTATGTATTTTAAAATTAAAAAGTTTAACTTGATAACTTAAGCTCTTATACAAAGTTTTTTTACAAAAGTTGTTTATGCAACACTTTTATGTGTACAAAGTAAACATTTTTTAACACATTATATGTATTGTAAAGATAGGGTACTAAGGGGTTAATTTAACCTGTGAGTAGGGAGGTAGTCAATTGGTTCAGCAAGAACACATGGTAAATGTAAAATAAGTTTTTACATGTAGCATCAAGGTGCATTATTTTATCTGAAGAAGTTCTAGCATATTGTGGAACAAAAAGTGTTTAATAAAACACTCTTATTGTCGCTGCTGTGTGGATTTATCCTTTGGACCCTGTAGCTGTTCTAGTTTGTTTACAGTGAAAAGTCATTTTTCCTGTTTTTTTGGTCTATTTGAAGTCAATAAAGCCACATTAAGCTGGTTCAAACAAATGAGGGCAGTTAACGCTCAAATCTCCAGGCCGATGATCCAAGATGTTGCAAAAAAATTCACACCGGAATTCGAGGTGGCAGATTTCAAACATCAAGTGGTTGGCTAGAGAAATATAAACTCTGACACGAGATCTCCCAGAAAGTGTTGTGTGGTGAATCCAATGAAGTTAGTAGAAGTTGGGGAAGAGGTCATCAAAAAGTTCCCAGACTTCGCCAGAGGCTTCCAAGATGTTGACATCTTTAATGCTGATGAGTGCGGACTCTTTTTAAAGGTGATGCCTGACAGCAGCTGCATCATGAAGGGTGACAAATGTAAGACCAGAAAACTTTATAAAGAATGTTTCACAGTTCTGCTTTGCGCTAGCTCAACCAGAGAGAAACTAAAGCCTTTGGTGATTGGTAAATCGGCAAAGCCAAACACATTCAAGAACCTGAAGCCCAAAGACCTCCCCGTCACTTGGAGATCAAACAAATACACATGGATGACTGGTACCCTATTTGAGGAGTGGGTAATGGGGTATCAACTGAGAAATGAAAAAGAAGAAATGGTCTAGTCTACTGACAACAGACAACTGTCCGGCCACCCGCAAGTGAATCATCTCACAAACATGACACTGAAATTTCTGACTCCAAACACAACATTAAAATTCCAACCTCTTGACCAAGGCATCATCAAAACATTTAAAATGCACTACCAATCCCAGCTCCTGCAGTGGGTCATTACTAAAACACAAACCTGTGGTCAACCTGTGGAAGCAACTTCATCCGCTGCATCAGTTAATGCTCTGGATGATATCCTCTGGATCAGTTCTGCTTGGAATAAAGTTCACCCAGAAAAGATACTGAAGTGTTTCAAGAAAGTTGGATTTGTCACAACCCAAGAGTACAATCCTTTTGGCCCTGTTAATCAGTCCATCTCACATGGTAGAATTCAAAGAAGTAGATTCTGAAGGTTTTGTTGCAATGGATGATGAGGTGGTAACCTGTAATGAACCTGACCTAGAAGTAATTTTCCAAGTGATATTGACTGAAGTACAGACCAGCATAAAAGTGCATAAAGTAGCTTATGAAGTGGAAGAAGCAAGTGAGGATGACAGAGAAATTGCAGACACTCCAAAAGAAGAGAATGTCAGGCATCTGATAATGCAGTTGAAGTCATCTGCTGTGGAAAAATGCCCAGGTATGCTGACTGGTGTAGCCAGCGTTGAGAGTACTTTCTCCAGTTACCTTTGTAATAAGAATAAGAAACAGACCAAGACTGACTCATTTTTCAGAAAGAATGATTAAACCATGAGAAAACAGTAAATGTACTGATTTTGTATGATACTGTATGTATGATTTTACTGTGTTTTATGTATGATTTTGTATGATATTCTCTAATAAAAACTGTACAAGAAAGTAAAGTGTACATATCAGTACAGTAGGCCTAGTTCCTTATGTTGACCACCACCATATGTTGACCAGTTTGTTACAGTCCCTTGGGTGGTCAGCTTACAGAGGTTTTACTGTAGTAGGGACAGTGTGAAAGGCCGGAATGGTGCAAATAGAGTGGAAAAGGTTGCAGGCAGGATAGGCAATGATATGAACCAAGAGGGAAGAGCACGTGTGAGAAGAGAGAAACAGATTTTTATGACTGAAGATGTCATTACCAAGGGAACTGAGACTTCATAAAGGAGATATGAGAAACCACATTAAAGTGAAAACAGCCTCACAAGGTGGCCTAGATGGCCAAGGGAGAGAATTAGATATATGGTGTCATACACATAGGTACCTCTAACCTGTCAAAGGAAACAGCCAGGTGGCAGAAAGAAGCAAAGATGGGGCATTGAAATAAGGAGAGGATTAAGGGGCATAATGCCCTATCAGCAGTGGAGCACAGAGGATTGTTTTGTACGATGACTAATCAGATACTGCATTAGTAGGCAAGAGTAACAGCTCTAATTAAAATTATGTTCCCTTGCTGTTTATGGACTGTGTCCTATGTGTCAGTACATTAATGCATTTTTTTGGTAGCTTCCACAGTATACTTTTGTAGCTCAACTTTGTTCTGAAAGGATAATAACTTGATGCATGATTAAGATTAGAGTTTTTACTAAATCAGTTTGCTATGAATTCAGCTATGCTGAGCAACATCAGAAATATTCCTTTATTTGAGAAATGTATTAGAATGAAGCTGATAGTATCCCTGTTGGCTTCAAGCTTTCAGTAGGTTAGTCTTCCTGTATCTGAAGAACATGCACAAACAGGTTAGTCACTCCTGAATTAAAGCAGCATTAGTGAAGGGCTCTTGATTTATGCAGTGCAACACTAAGTAACATAGGCTTGCATCTGCCGTGTAATGCATAGATGTGCAACGCTTTCCATAATACAGCTGTGAATCATGTTGGGTTTGGATAAGAGGACACTAACTGCTCTGTGTATGAGGTCTGGTATATTCAGTCAGAGCTACACAGCACTATTATGAGAAAGGATTGCTTCTATACTCAAATATCATAGCTTTGAAACATCACAAGCATACGTCTGTTGTATAACATGAAAGCAGAGAATAAATGCTTCCTATAATATTTATATAAGACATGTAGTTTGTTGGGGGGCAAAAAGGGTAACTGTGTAAATGTGCATAATTCCAGTTTTTCTTCTTGATTTGAGTTTTCTGTGCAGAATCTAGATGTCCTCCCCGTGGTTAAGTGAAGATTAAAGACATGCAGGTAGATGCGTGCATGTGTGAGTGTTCCTTCTTTGAAGGTTGGGCACCAGGCTGGCAACTTGACACCATAAAAATCCACTACCAATCATTAGTGGATGGTGATCCGCTGTGGCGACCCTTAACCGGGAAAAGCCGAAAGACTTTCTTCTTGATTTGAGGTTCGGCATTACTGATTTCAGGGCCCAAGATATTTGTTGAATGGAGATAATCTGATTGTACTATGGTAACAAATTGATAAGCATTATGAAAGAACTGGTGAGAATATATGCCTCTGAATAATGAGAGCTTTATATCAGGGACTGTTTTAAGGTGGGATTTATATTAGAACAGATATTGAAATATTCATTTTATTTTATTTTAAGCAAAGATGTCTTGATTTTGTTTTGGTTATGATCAGAGTTCAATAAGTCTGACTAAACTAACTGCATAAATAGAATTGCATAGGGGATGCACATGACTTTGGAGGGGGGTGGGGATCATAAATGTTCCTGTGCACAGAATGTTTATATAATCGATCAAAGTTGTGTCCCAAATATTTTATTTCAATTAAATGTATATTCAAAAAGATATAGGTAGGGAGGAAATATGCGATAGTTCAGTGATTATGTAAAAAGGTACAGGGTGTGTATATGATCAGAGAAGTAAAAATAAGAAGAGAACTGAAGCTGTAATTTCTCCTATATTCAGTTTATTTATATGCTGCTTTGGGGCAGGGTTCTATGTTTTTATCGTTTATATCCGTGTATGAAAAATGATATAGAAAAGCAACATACAATATGAGATGTGAATATATGGAAAGAGAAGAGAAGAAACTAAACTGAAAATGGTAAGAGGCCAGAGAAGGAAACTGTGTGGGGGCAGCAAGTTGGTTCATAACATGTCAACACTTCAGAACCACCCAGACCTCTGTATGTTGGCTGTAGACTGTTTATGGTCCAAGAGTCGATCCAAACCTAGCCCAGGCCATGGGGAGGAAGACTGTAGATGCAGAGAATAAAGACAGGGAAAAGTACAATTCTGTAAGTCCTATTTACCTATAACAGTAGATGTTTGAATTCCTTACTGCCTCAGTGACATTTTGGTTTATCTGGCAAGGTAATCCAGTAATGCCCAGCTTTCAAAAGCTCAGACTCACCTCCCTCTCTCTTCCTGTGACAGCTGATTGACTGGGCATACCTTGAGAGAGAAGCCTACAGGTGTCACAAGAAGTTAGTGTTCAGGCTTTTTCACTTCCACAAAGAAGACAGGAAAGTACCTGAAGCAGAATCATCTAGCAAGAGGAAATTTACAGCCAATTACAATATCATATAAAAAGCAAATGTAACAACAACTGAATCATAGAGGTTGAAACCCACCTCAGCTATGCACAATCTGGGGGACTGTGGGGGAATGTAGTCATTTAGGCAGTGAGGAATTCAAACATCTACTCTTACAGGTAAGTAGGACTTACACAGTTGTACCATGTTCATCATTCCTACTGCCTCAGTGGCATTTTGGATAGATTCCCCATCTTACCCTATGTGGGAGGTGAAAGGGTAAGGATCCAGGAGCCCCTGGACAATGATCCTCGCAAACTCTCCTGTGGACTTTGAAAAGATACCAAATTTTTAGTACTTTGTGAAGGTATGAAAGAGGACAAGGTTGCTGCCTCTAGAATGATTCTAGAGTTGACCCTTTTCCAACATGCCATCAAAGGGGATAATACCCTAGTTCAGTGAGCCTTATCTTTGCCTGAAAGTGATTTACCATGGTGGGAGTGGGAGTAACACAAAAATATAGCAGAGGACACCCATCATGAAATAGTTTTCCTAGGGGTAGGTTGACTTTTCTTAGATCCCCTTATAGGAGACAAACAGCATTCCTGAAGTGCTCTGTTCTGTCAAGGTAGTACCTGAACTGTCTGTGTGCATCTAAGGTAATTAGAATCTGTTTGACCTTGTGTTTTGTATCATGATAGAATGCTTTGATATTGATGGCTTGATTCAAGGTGTAGCTCAATGTGTGTGTATGTACCTTTAAGAAGCTATCCAAGGGCTTGCACAAGTGTATAAATACTGAGCACGTGCAAGCTAGACTGCCATTTTGTAGTAAGCTGTTGAGATGTAAGCATGTATGTATGTAAGGTCTGTCTGTTAACTAGTTCATTCAGATTTATGATGCTGTTATCCATCCTGATGTGTTTCTATGTATTAAAACATCTAAACAAAACACCCCTCCTGCTTGTCATATATTTTAGAGAAGGACAAGTGACACAAGGTAAATTCAAAAATTTTAGGCATGAATGATAGATTAGTGCATAACACAACCCTGTTCTTGTGAAAAGTCAGATAGAGTTTGCCCACCATGACAATTTACATCTAAGAAACTCACCCTGCAGATGTCAGAGTAATGAATAAAACAGTCTTCCAAGAAATGAACCATAAATCAGCTGAGACGCAGGTTCAAAAGGAGGTAAGGTCAATTTTTTAAGAACAAAGTTGAGATCCCAGGGAAGAGGAATTTTCTATTGAGAGGGTATCAAGGGCAACACTCCTTTCATAAACTCTTTAACCACAAAAAGAGACAAAAGAGGGGGATCCATAGGCAGACAAGCTGAGATGGCCACAAGAAGCACTTTGATAGAAGCGTATGACAAAACATCTCTAAGTAGCTTACACAAACATTTCAAAACCGGAGGGGTCAAAACCCTTTTGGGACCTCTGCTTTTGGCTAGGCACCACCTAGAAAACCTCTTCCACTTGCAAATATAACATTTTCTAGTTGCAGGTTTTCTTACCTCCTTAAATATGCTGCTCATCCTCATAGAACAAGTGTCTAAAAGGTATCAAAATAGAATAATCAAGGCTGTCAGTTGCAATTGTTGTAAGTTGGGGTGTACTATTCATCCCTGATGATGTGTGAGCAGATCTAGTCTGTGAGGAAGCTTGTGGAAATTGTCCTTGGCCAATTCCATTAAAAGGGAGAATCAACTTTGCTTGGGCCAAAAGGTGGTTACCACAGTGATCTTTGGTAATTCTTTCTTTTTTTTCAAACACGTTTATTAAATTATCACTTGTGATATAGCCACATTTACATTCATTTAAAAGCAGTCAGACTATATTAACATAACAAACATCATACTTCACATATATTTCTATATATCATATAACCTAGACAATATTTTTTACACAAGAAACATCTTTATTAAACCATCACTCACTACATAGGCAGTCATACATTTATTTAAATGAAAACAAACCATGCCGACACAATCCTAGTCGCAAGCATTTTACATCACAAACCATGCTGACACGCTCCTACTTGCAAACATTATACATCACTTATAATCTACCCAATCCTTCTCACTCAAACATTACGTAGCTCATTAAGTCCTGCTGCCTTTTAGACCTCATTCCTCCCTTGTGTGTATTGTTCCCACAATTTCCATTTTCCTATGAAGTTTGCTCCTACCCTTTTCTAAAGATCTCAATTCCAGTTATTTTATCTCTGTTACTACATTCACTACTTCCAGTATAGTTGGTTTAGATTTTGGTTTCCATTTTCTAGTAATTGCTTTTCTGGTGGCCACCATTATTAGATAGAGCAGGGCCTTGCCATGTCTAGGCAATTCTGATTCTGTATTATAGCTCAGAAAAATCATCTCCCTCGTCAGACTAATCTGCACACCCAGCATCTCCAACAGTGCATCCAGCAGGAATCGTTAAAGTCCGCCAACTCACTGCACTCCCAGAAAATAAGTTCCCAATTACCTCTTTCTTCCACTTCACACCTCCAACATTTACTGTCTGCTTGAAGAAAAATTCTCTGGAGTCTACTTGGGGTATAAAAATATCTAAGTAAACATTTTCAAGCACCTTGGGAATCACCAGAAAAGGAAAGAAATGCATATAGGAACATTCCTGGCAATGGAAATGATACAGCCACTGTCTTAAAAGCATGGCTGCAAGGATTTAAGGAACTGAATAGATCTGCTTGAGGTGTTCCCCACATCTGGATCAAGGACTTCTACACGGAGCTTCTACAAGCAAATGTCTGTCTATGATCTGCTTAGTCTGTCTGCTGCTGTGTTTTGGTCTGACAGACTGTACGAGGCCTGAAGAGTCAGAAAATGTTGTAGATCCATCTCCCAGTCTATTATTGCCAATCAGCAAACAAGAGTATAATTTTATGTTTTTTCATGTGCCACAGCACAGTAGTTTTGTCTGTGTCCACTAGCAGAGGAACAAGAGTCCCTAAGTAGTGAAGAACGTTTAAGGCATGTATCACTTGCCAGCATCTCTTTTACATTTATGTGCTTTGGCATGTACTGAGGACCTTAAAAGTCTTGCACTTGAACTCTAATGGACACTGCTCCTAAGGCAAAATCTGAAGAATCCATCTGGGCAGATTGGACTTGGTTCCCAAAGAGAGAAAGGAGTCCTAGTTTCAGAGACAGCTGATCCCTCCATCACTGCAATTCCTGTTTCACAAATTCCAGGGATGAAGGTACTGGGTACAACAATTCTTCAAGTACCATTGGATTCTTTCATGTGTAGACTGGGTAATAGTATCATAAGACTCATTGTTACCATGAGGTCTAGAAGTTTGGGGCTCTTTCTTGCTCAGGCCATGTCTAGAACACAAAAATGCAAGAAAATAACCTAATTAGTTAGAACTTTAGCTTCTGGCAGGAATGTCATCCTTTTTACTGTGTCTTTACAACACCCCAGAAAAACAATTTACTGAGAGGGTGTAAGGAAGGACTTTTGAAGGTTCAGTTTGATGCCCAGGTGAGAAAGGAGGGATGTGACATTGTCTAAGGACTCCAAACACCTGGATACAGAATCTACGCAAGTTGTCTAAATAAGTAAAAATGTGGATGCTCTGCAATAGGTAACCACTGGGGGCAGACACATTGTAAAAAGTCAAGGAACAGTAGATGCCCAAAAAGGTAATGAAGAAAACTGATAATGTAAGCCAGACACAGCAAATCTCAAAAAATTCATGAAATTGGGAGAAATAGGAATATGAAGATGTGTCCTCCAAATCTAGATTCACCATGTCTGTATGCAGTGCTAGGAACAACTGTAAGGAAAGCATTTTGAATTTCAGAACTTTTACAAAGGTACAAATCTAGGACAGGTCTCCATGAATGCTCCTGTTTATTTTTTTTGTTACCAAAAAGATTCTGGATTAAAATTCTTTGCCTTAGTGTATCACAAGCACTAGCATTATGACCCCTGCTTCCACTATGTGATGGAGCACTGGAGGAAATAGTTCTCTCCAGTCTGGTGGCTGTGAGGGATATCCCCTGAAAGGAGAAAGATTTTTGATCTACTGCATCCACTCTATCCTCTCTGAATTATACTCGGAACCAATTTGTCTGAGACTGATTTGTAAGCATGTAAGGCTGAAACAGCTTGGGGAAAGAGAAAGTGAAGAAAAGGGCAGGGGGGATGCTTTGTAACTCAGAAGAGTCATTCCTTTGCATGGGGATTGACCCATTTTTGGAAAGGATACCCTCTTATTTGGTTTCAAAGAATTATCCTTCTGTCATTTCCTTTTGGATTCCTGATTTTTGTTTGGTTGGAATTTTTGTTTGTTCTACCCTTGAAGGATGAGGACTTGTTTGGGAAGAACATGCGTACATGAAACATCCTAGATATCCCATGCATTAATTTGCATCTATCATCTCACTATCTGAGAATCTGTGTAACACAGAAGGCAGAAACATCAGTTCAAAATATAAAAGATGTATTCATAATTTCAGCTCTTAAATCATCAGAGATGTTCTGCTTATGTAACCAAGCATACTTTCTTAATACAACAGAAGAATCAGCATTTATCAAAACTGTATCTGCACATCCAAGAGCACCTCTCAAAGTGGGTTTTGAAACATTAGTCAGATTAGAAACAAGTTCATTCATATAAGACCTTTGCTGTGCAGGTAAGGATGCAGCAAAATCATCCAAATTGAATGCATATTGTAAAATAAATTTCCCCATATAGCCTTGATCATAGGAGGTTACTAGGCTAATGGCCCTGGGGCCCTTAGAAGCCTAGCCAAGAGTTTAACCCCAAAAAAGAAACCTCACTCAGCACCTGTCACCCCTGTCATTGAGGGACACAGGTGGAAACCTTGGGACAAATTTGTGGTTTCCCATCCACTCATCAAGGTTGCGCTTGAAGAGGGTCAACAAGGTGCTCTGTTTGACATGTATGGGAAGTCTATTCCAGAGACATGGCAGCCTCTGGGAGACAAAACTGTCTCTCCAGCAGGTTTTGTTGATGTCACATATTAGATTCAGGCCTTTTGAGTGGGTAATGCATGAGGAATTATACTTACGGATATGAAGCATCTCTAGTAGGACAGGGTCCGAGACTGCCTTGTAGACGAGACACAGATCACCCCTGAGCAATCTGTACAATACTGAATGGAGTGATTGTGATTTGAGCCTGTCCACAAAGGACAGGTGTTGGAGGCCATGGATTCTCTTTGTGAAGTATTTCAGTGGCCTTTCCAGATGAATTTTTTGAGATGTTTGGAGAGGTACATACCAAACAGGGCATTATACTCAATTATTGGTCTAATGAGGGAGGATTATAGCGATGTAATAATCTCCTTCTTTCTGGATGCAATCTCTTTACTTATGAGATGAACCAGGTAAAAGGCTTTTCTGACCATTGCCACTATATGATGGTTGAATGTGAGGTTATTAGCCTGAGTGCCCAGGTCTCTCACCACAGGTTGTATGCCTAGGGGGTTGCCGTCCATGTGGTAATCAGTATGGGCCATGTTTTTGCCGAATGGTATAATAATACATTTTTTTGTGTTTAGCTTGAGGCCATGACTTTGGCACTAGTCATTAGTTGTTGTAAGACCCTATTGCAGTATGTTAACATCATTTGGGGTGTCAATGACAGCACCCAACTTACAGTCATCTGCAAATGTGGTCAGCCACAGGCCTTTTGTCTTTGTCTGGACCTCTGAGAAGTAGATGCCAAACAGTAGGGGTCCCAGGACAGATCCCTGGGGAATTCCACTAGTGACAGGTCTGCTCTCAGAGGTGAAGGCACCTATTTTGACTTTGAGGGTCCTGTCCGTGAGCCAGTTGGCCACCCACCTGATGAAATAGGGATTTACACCAAGTTGCATTAGCTTTTTGATGATGCCTGAGTAGGGGATTCTGTCAAAGGCCTTGGCTAGGTCAAGGTAAGCTGTATGTACTGACTTTTCCTCATCCAGAGCCTTGGTGACAGTCTCAAAGAAGTCAACCAGGTTCAACAGGCAAGATCTCCCCTTGATGAATCCAAACTGGGTGAGGTCAAGTGCTTAGAGATTGCCTATGTCCTTATTTATGAGATCCATGATAATACACTCCATGGCTTTACAGATCAGACTTGTCAAGCTAATGGGGTGATAGTTTCCAGGGTCAGTAGTGGCACCGCCTTTGTGCAAAGGGATGACAATGGCAGTTCTGCACTCTGCTGGAATGAAGCCTGTACTTATGTTGTGGTTGAATAGGGTACTCAATGGCAAAGCCAGTTCTTGCTGGAGATGGTGCAGAATACAGCCTATCAGGTCCCATGGAAGCTGTGTTCTTTGCCTTGGTTAGGGCCTTTAGCACTTGATCTACAGAGATATGTGGTGCGGGAGTATTGGGGATGCCAAAAGGTCTTTGGGGGATAGGGGGTTGAAGTTTGCGCTGAACCTATCTGCTAGCAGGTTGGCTAAGTCAACAGTATCACTTACACCGATCCTGTTAAGCAGTAATTTGGAACAAACCTGGGCTTTGCCATGGAGGTTCCTGACATAACTGAAGAATTCTTTGTAGTTTCTCTTTGTTTCAGAGGCTAATTTTTGATTCACAATTGGCTTTGGAGGCTTTCACTAGTGATCTAATTTGTTTGTTGAGGCTAAGGAGGGCGGTTTTACAATTTGGAATATGTTCCTTTTTACCCTTGGACAACAGTTCCTTCCTTTTTTTGTAAAGCCTGTTGATAGAGGATGTCCATCAAACAGGTTTGTGTTTCCTTGAGGAGCAGGTTTTAGTTCTATTGGGTATGGCTGAGTTCATGCAAATGTACAGGTCCTTGTATACTGCATTGGTGTACTGTTCATCACAGTTGTCTGCATCCTCTGAGGGGGCGGTGGTGTGACGCTACAGATACCCTCTCTTAGGAAGTTGTAGTCAGCTTTTGAGAAGTTTTTTAACTTGATTACAGTTTGAATGAGACAGTCTGATGATCTGATCTCACCACGGAAGAACATAGTATGGCAATGGTGCAGCGGTCACCCATGTTGGTGAAAACCAAGTCCAGAATGTTATTTCCCCTTGTGGAGGATGAGACAAGTTGGTCTAGTGCATTAGAATTGATGAAGTTAAGGAATCATTGAGTGAGTGCATTAGTGCAGGAATAGTTCACCCAGTCTATGGTGGAGTAGTTGAAGTCACCAAGGATCAGGGTGTTAGGGGATACCTTAATGGAGTCAAGTAAATCCAGGTAAGAGGAATAGGTATCCTGAGTCATGGAGGGGGGGTCTATAGATGGCCATAACTTGGATGGGTATCTTGCCAACTGTCAGTTGCACCTGGAGTAGTTCCAGTGCATCATGCTGGCAAACCAGATACTTTAACATTATTAAGGCTAGATTATAGAAAGAGCTATCCTTTTGCCATTAAGATTGAACCATTTTCTGTCTTTGTCAGGGGGTGTTATGAAGCAAAGGATTTTTTATTAAAGTAAGCAGCTGGAGAAATTGCAGCTGGGTAAGTAGTCAAATGAGAAAAGACACCTGCCATATCCAAGGAGATTTTCTCTGAGCCTTTTCAGGGACTACTGGAATAGATAGTGCTATCCTGCAGCCAGCTTTATAAACATCTTCTAAGGCTGGTAAGAGAGGGAGGGCATCCACAGAATTAAGCATCTTATCCTGTATAAGGTTATATACACTGCGTAGTTCAGAGGTAATTCCCAACTGTTCCCATGCAAAAACATCACTAAATCAAGCAATCATCTAAGGAAAAGTGAACACACATTTAGACTTAAACCCATATTCAACTTCTGAAGAATCAGTATGACTGGACTCAGTGTCACCACATTGCTCTCATCAGATTCTCCATCATTCTGTGAAACAACAGAAAGATCTCTAGCCAGACTAGTACTATACCCATGTATGGGAACACAACCACCAACATTAGCTGTCTGCACAACACTCTTAGTCAAGGAAACTACATCAGCCTTATAAATAGCTTTAATCTAATTATCAGCTGTATGCTAAAACATCTGTTTCTTTTTCTTCTGATCTTCATGCCTAGATAAAATATCTGGGGAAAAGTGTCATGTCTGGCAAGGGGTCTCTTACCCAGGATGACTCCTGAAGTTAAAGCTTTGGTTCTCCCATAGCTGTGCAAGGTGCTATAATAGCCCTAGAGGATGCTTCTAACCACAGCTCCACAGTGGCTGGCAAAGCTACACTAGAGGGAGATGGTGCAAAAGGTAAGCAGTGTATGGGTCAAGCAGTGGCCCGAACAGAATCACTAACTGTCAGTCGAGGCACATTTTTATTTTGTTTCTTCCATTTAGGTACAACCAGATTTGATTTGGGGGGAGCCAGAGTTAGGATCCATCAAGTCAGGAGAGAAAACACCAGCTAGAATAATAAACTGACAAAAGTTTCTTTTTAAAACTGACAGAAGCTAAAGAATTTCCAGAACACAAAGTCCAAACATCAAAGCAGCCAATGTGGCAACCCACTGTTAGCTCCACACACTTTAACCATGTTAAACTATTATAAAAATAATGTTTATCCCATTAGTACCTATGTAGTGTGCAATGACACACTACTAGCAGCCTCCACACAGCTTGCATTCATGCACATTTCCTGAAAAATAAACTTAAAAAGCATTAGACAGATAAATGTATTTTGTCACACCACCGCCCCCTCAGAGGATGCAGACAACTGTGATGAGCAGTACACCAATGCAGTATACAATGACCTGTACATTTGCATGAACTCAGCCATACCCAATAGAACTAAAACCTTTTTGAACAGTAAAAGCTATTAAAACTGCACAAATATCAGTGCTATTAGAATAAGTATTATTTAGAGTGATAATAGTCAGTGCATTCATAGTCTTTCAATAAATATTATATTACAATGCACACAAACCCCAAAATATATTTTTACTACACATTCACAAACAAATTCTCTTACCATGGAAACTGTACAACCTAAACATATAGTGTTAAAACATTTTTGTTAACTAGACACAAGCTTTCAGATGACAACAAGAAATTCCTCTGTGAGTACATGTTTACTGAAATATTTAGAGAAATATGAAAACATATGCTTAATTGTATAATTATCAATATAAGTAACACTGAATATGCCTCAAGATATTCAACTTATGCACATATCAAAGATAATTTTATTCAGCAACATCTATAGTTTTCACCTGATGTCAAGTAATAGTTTGTACATCTATAGTTTTCACCTGATGTCAAGTAATAGTTTGTAAATCACTTGGTTTTTGAAGTATTAAGTAGATATGGAAATAGTCATTATTTTCATAATTACAAAAAAACAACTAGCAAGTTTTCTGTTATACTGTGAAACAAATAGACATTGACAATGAACTTCCATGCCTTCCACCATGGCATATCACTCCATTCTCCTTAATAACATGTAGAGCTCTCAGTTATGAAAATATGAACACAAATATGAAAATATGAAGAATTACTGACAGTGATTAATTTCTCTACTACAGCACACCTTAGATTAACAATCTTAGTGTCAATTTGTTAATAATTCCTTGCACTTTCTAATACTGCCTATTATTAGCTGGTAAGTTGCTTAATTAAAGAAGCCAGACCCAAAAAAGGTATAGACTACATAAGAAGCTATGGGTGTGAAATGAAAATTTACAAAATGGTGTTTTAGGCTTGAAAGAGCATTTAGCAATTTAAACTATATTTTGTCAGAGAGAGTAAAATCTCCACAGCACCCTCAAATAACTTCATTCTCACCACAATCCAATGATAAAACAGTCATACATACAGTAAATAATGTATAGATACTGGAAAAATCCAAGTTCTGCAATATTTTCCTAACAAAAGATGAAAATAAAGCTGAGTAGCAACAGTAAAAACAGGCCTTACTGTTTAACAGCCCACATACACATTGTACTTAAGTACTGAAAGTTTACTCAGAAACAGTAAAATCAAACATTTGTCAGACAGAAGCCAAATAAACACAGCTACAAGCAGAAATCCCTACACTAATTACTGTAAACACTGACAGAAGTAAAATACTAAAATCTTTTTAAACAAACATAAAAATAGAAAGTAAATAAGAAATAATGATACAGTGACAAAACATGCACCATAAATATGGTTTATTTGAACAGTAAGCAAGAGAAAGCAATCCTGTGAAGAGTCAGAGATATTTTTCTTTTGGATGGCAGAAAAAGACTGAACATTTACTTTGTGTGATAGTTGTATGCCTCCATCTCAGGATATGCTCAGCCAATCAGCTGACACAGGAAGAAAGAGGGAGGGTGTCTGAGCTTTAGAAAGCTGGTCAAGTACTGGGTTACCTTGGCAGGTAACTCAAAATGCCACGGAGGCAGTGAGAATGATGAACATCACTTATTTTCATCACCTAGATGAAAAAGGAAGGGGTTTTAAGAAAGGTGGTTTGGAACAGGGTGATATAATGTTTTTACTAGAAGGTAAGCTGAAAAAAAATTTGAAATGCAAAAAATGGGTAGAATATATTGGGCAGTGCATTCAAGGTTGAGAAGAAGAGGAACACTTTAATAACAAGCCTCTGGTTCTCCACAGTGATTCTCTTTTCAGAAGTCTGCATGGTTGGCATGGTAACAGAATAATTAAGAACAATTAAGGAGGCAGCAATTGCAGCAACTTCAAAGACTTTTTGATTAGCAGCAGATTTTTCTGGTTGTGGTGTTTGGACAACAGTGCTTCCCAGAAAAAAATGCTACTAGACCAAGCATGTGGTGGTCACCTTAATTTATTTAATTTACTTATTTATTATTTGTTGACCTGGAAAGTCCAACTAGGACAGAGCATATTTTCAGGGGAGCCATGGGGAAAAACTTTCCAGATGCATGCTTTGGAATGTGGGAGGAAACTGGAGCACCCAAAGAAACCCACACAAACACAGCGAGGACATACAGACTCCACACAGAAGACACCCCAGCCAAAAATCAAACCAGTGAACCTCTTACTGTAAGGCAACAATGTTAACCACTGCGCTGCCATCTTGGCTCCAGGTGCAAAGCTCCACATTTGATGGAACAGACTTTTCTCAGTGTCTCAGGAGCTGATGTTCCACTTTCTTGAAATGCCTTTGTTCTTCTGCTAGTCAGAATCTAACATAGAATAGGAGCAGAGGTGGTTCATGTTCCTTTTTGAACAGTAATTGTGGTTCAGTACGTCTTAAGCCTGTTAAGGAACTGCAGTGCAGTGATAGAAGTGTGAAAGGTATCTACTGCCGATGTTTCTCAATTTCTGTATGTAAAACATGTAAATTGTCACTCAGAAATAGAACCAATTACCCCTGAGGAAAGGCCTGTGTTAAATCTTGCATTTTGAAAGAATGTAAATGTTTGAAGAATACCTAGATGGCCAGCTTTACTGGTAGAACAAAAATTAAAAGTACAACTGCAGCATACCTCTCAACTGTACAGATTTTCTTAGAATGTCCAGATATTTGCATCATGTTTTTGATCTGTTCCTCATAAAAATTGTGTTTTTTGACAAATCAGTGGGATGATCTAAGGATTAAAGTCACTAAATAATGACATCCATTTGAGTTTCAGATTTCATATCCTTCATAAAAATGCATGCTAACACAAATCCTGTTATTCTAGGAATTTCTAAGTTTATGAGCAATATTTAAATTGTGATCCTATTTTTGAGCCTTTAGGCTTTGTCCAGATTTGTTGCACTAAGAGGTTGAGCGGTATGAACTGCAGTAGGTAACAGAAATCATCCCAGAGGCCAAAGTAAATCAGAAAAAAAACTTTCTGAAATTAGTAGAACCAAACAAGTTCAGTAATATCAAATTCATCATTATCATGGAAACATCAGAATAACAAATATAATTGCCTCTATATTCAAAAATCATATCATTTTAAAATAAAAAAACAGGTACACTAGAAGACGGCTCCTAAAATCTATAAGCATTATTTTGAAGTACAGAACATACCAAGAAACAAAGTACTCAAGTGCTTAAAGCTAAAAACAGCAACAATTTTCTGTAACAAATGTATCTGTTCTGTGTTGTCTCTGTTTTGCGACCTGAAATAAACAAAATGTCTCTCAGTATGAATGTAGAATAAGAAAAAGAAAAAAAAACAACAAATGGGGTAAAATACATGCAGCTGTATCATGTCCAGGAATGTTCTAAGCTAGTTAGTTGGCATACAGTCAGATAGATCATTAAGGGGTCTGGCCCATTTTCCCAACTGCCTCAGATCACTGTGTGGTTAAATACTTACTCAAAGTTACACAGCAGGCAAAAAAAAAATGCTGAGAGACTCGTAGCCGGACTTAGGCATAGGCCAACTAGGCGGCTGCTTAGGGCGCCACTGTAGCAGGGGTGCTTTTTCAGTGTTTGTTTGGTGTATATAGACCAGGATGGGGGCACCGGGTGGTGTGTTTGGGGGCACCGTAGAGCCCTTTTGCCTAGGGCTCCAGTTGATCTAAGGCCGCTTTCAGAGACTCAACTCCTGGACTATAAGAAGTTGCTTTTTAACAGCTCATAGTCTTTATTCTTTGTCCTAACTGTGAGATTAAGTAAATGTGAATCCAAAAGGTCAGTCATATCAGAACTACAACTGCTCCCTCTCTAATGGTCAATGATCAGGCTACAAGTTATTCCCAAACAAGTCCTAATCTCTGTAGTTCTTGAGGCCACATGAGGAGGGGGGGGGGTCAGGGAAACCTTTCATTTTTATTTTTATTTTATATTTGTTGACCGGGCTGGTCCAGCTGGATATATTTCCTTTTTCAGTAGAGGCCCGGGGAGAAAAGCTCCACATATAAACAACCACCACCACACAAAAAATGTTTATAATAAAGAAGAAAGGTATTACAGTTTAAATTCTGGGAAGACTATGTGACACACTATAATAAATACATCATACACCTACAGATCATTTTACAGTATGAATATCCAGGGCAGCCCCAAGACATGATTAGAATACATTTAGAGCCTTGGTTATTCTAGTTTACTCCAGATAGTTACTATTTCCAAAGGGTTAGACAGTAACAGTAGAAAAAGGAAGAGCTATAAAGAAAATGGCAGGAATACTACCTTCAGGATACATTCATAGCCAAGTAGAAAAGATATGTAATTGGTGTCTAAGTAGTAGAGATAACTTGTAGGTGCTACTAATTCAGAGGAGTAGACAGGAAAGAGTGGAGGAAAGTAGGAAGTCAAGAGATGACAAAGAGAGACCCAGAGGATCAGTCTGGGTAACAGCAAGGGCAGAGCCAGTGAGTTCTAAGGTGTTTCTTAAGACTTTGTTTAAAGAGACGAAGGGATGGAAGTGAGGTAAGGTCAGATGGCAAGAGGTTCCATTGTTTTCCAATGGTATTGGAGAACAGTGAGTCACCAGCTAAGTTGTTAGACTTGGTGGTACTGGCTAGAAGTTTGTTGGAGGAGCGTAAGGAATCAAGATTCCTATAGGGTGCTATAAGGTTGTTTAGTGCTGAAGTATTGCTAGGTTGGTAAAAAATCTTATGAACGATGGTAAGTTGGGAAAGTATCAGAAGGTTTTTTAGTTCCAGCCAGTCTAGTTGGTGAAGGTTAAGACAGTGGTGAGTTCTATATGGGTTTCCAGTGGCAAATCTAGCAATACTATTATAGGAGTTGGCTAGTTTGGTAAGATTATGTTTTTTAGATTAGTGTATAAGGGTGCTGCACACAGAAGAGTTGAAATTAGATGGGAGTGGGCAATAGTCACTCTGGCTGTTGGAGTTAAGAAAGGTTTTATCCTATATAGGGAGCCCAGTTTTTTATTAACAGATTTAATAGTGTTATTAATGTGATTGTCAAAGGTGAGGTTATTATCAATTGTAATTCCTAATAGTTTGGTGGAAGAGTCCGGGGATATAAGGATGCCATTACTGGATTGAATGGAGAAATCTATGGGGGAGGACTTACTGTTTGTTGTAAACAGTAGTAGCTTGGTCTTTTTGGTGTTCAAAAGAAGGCACCGTTTAGAGAACCATGCCTCTACTGCGTTGAAGGCACCGTTTAGAGAACCATGCCTCTACTGCGTTGAAAGCTGTCTGGGTTAAAGATTGAAGTTCAGATATAGAGTTGGCAGAACATATGATAGTAGAATCATCAGCATATTGTATACAGGTGGTTTGAGGAATGGCTATCTGTAGGTCATTGATGAATAATAAGAAAAGAAGAGGACCAAGAATGGAACCTTGAGGGACTCCCAGGGAGATAGGAAGGTGAGATGATAGTTGATTCTCCCAAAGAAAACTGCTTGCTGTCTATTACTAAGGTAAGACGTGAACCAGATAATTGCTTTGGTGTCAAGAGAGAGGAATGACAGAGTGTTTATGAGTAAGAGATGGTTAACCATATCAAAGGCTTTAGACAGGTCAAGGAAGAGTGCTGATGAGAGGGTGCTATTATTGTGGTTATTATTAATGGTGTTGGTGAAGGATAGGAGAGCTGAGGTGGTACTATGAAAAGGCCTGAAGCCATGCTGACAGTTTGCTACAATGTTATGTTGAAGTAAGTAGTTCATTAGCTGATGGTGAATAAATTTTTCCATAATCTTGGCTAATGGAGAAAGGAGAGCTATAGGCCTGTAGTTAGAATAGTCATTAGAGTTACCTCCTTTATGTAAGGGAATAATGTGGGAGATTTTCCAGAGATCTGGAATGGTTCCTTCAGTTATGGTATGGTTTATCAGGATGGATATAGGATAGGTGACTACTTTAGCTGCTTGCTGTAGGTATTCAGATGGTAAGTTATCAGCAGAGGGGGTGCAAGGCTTAAGTTTGTGGACAAGTTTTTGGATGTAAGAGGTAGGGATAGGTTGTAGTTGGAATGTTGGCCGAGTATGAGGTGAGGAGTTAGGTAGATCAGAGTTGTCTGTAGCTAGTTGATTGGCTAGAGTTTGTATGGTGTTTGTGAAGAAAGTGTTAAAGGCATTGGCAGTTTGATGGGAGGTATTGTTTTCTGACCCTAGAGGGGAAGGAGTGCTAGAGTCCCCTGGACAAAGGAGGTTATTCACGCTTACCCAGAATTTTTGTGGATTATTGTGGTGAATTTGCTGCAGCTTGCAATAGTAGCTTTTTTTGTCAGAGAGAATAGTTTTTTTGTAGAATTTCTCAACTGTCTAAAGGTTTGTTGATCTGGGGTATTTCTGGTTGCTCTCCACTTAGCCCAGGATTTATTTCTGAGTAATATTTTTTGTCTGGTATCTTTTGAGAGCCAGGGGGCAGGTTTGGATTTTGTTCTAATAGATCGTTTAGGTGCATGCCTGCCGAGGATTGTTAAGAATTTGTTATTGAAATATATAGCAGCTTCTTCAAGAGGGAGAGATTTTAGAGGGTTCCAGTCACAGGCACTAAGTTCCATTTGAAATAATACAGGCTGAAAGTTTTTATTGGTTCGAGAAGTCCTATAGTTGGGGGCATTGGTAATGTCATTCTTTTGTCTAATGATGTAAGTAAGCATGTGATCACTTACATCGTCAGGCAAGGTCCCTACTTTTTAAGTATGTTCTTGTTTATTGATTAGTATCCAATCTAGTATAGATTCTTTATTATTTGGTTTGTTAATTCTAGTGGTGGTGGAGATAGTTTGGTTAAAGCTATGCAGATTAATATGAGAAGAAGGATTATCTGTACTGATACTATTCCAGTCAGTATTGACATCTCCTAGAATAATAGTTTCTTGTGGGAAAGTAGTAGATATCCAACATAGGGTATCCTCTATTGAGTAATGTTATTACCTGGGGGTAGGTAGACACAGATTATATAAAGTGCTTTGGTGGGATTGAGTTGAAATCTAGTGATTAAGAGTTCAGCTCAAACCTGATGAAAGCCAGAAAGCCATCACAAGGGTGTTTGTGATGGAAGGGAGAACCATGGACAGGCTATTCCATGATTCTGCAAAACTACTATTTAATGGAGAGGATCGTTGAACAACAGTATGGTCTACCAAAAGGGTTAAGAGAGAAATTCCATGATCAGATGGAAAAAGGAGAGGTCAGGAATGATCAGCTAACTGTTTCTGTCTACTATATGTAATGGCTCCAAAAACATTCACGCATTCCAAAACTGTGTCCTTTTTCATTTAGGAAAAGATGTACAAGAACAACAGACTATATCTGAAAGAAAGAAAAAAAAGCCCATGTAGTGCACTTGGAAATCCCAAAAACTGCCACTGCAAATCAGGTTGCCCTTAGGAATCAGTCCACATGTTTCTTTGAAGCTGTTCTTGGGGCAGCTTTAGAAAAAAAGAGAGCTCATCTGGCAACTTAGGCCAAGCACAACTTTTGCACCTGGTTTAAATGTACTCATCTCCATTGCACTGATTTTAAAAATCAAAACAACTGATTTACAATAAAGTTTTATATATGTAATGCAGTGGGAAGTTTTCTAACACACATCTTTTTATTGGGAATTTGTCTACTGGTCTGTTTTAATAAATGTTATACTTTAAATGATGAAAATGTAGCTTTTAAACTATCTAACATGTTAAACACTGCATATTAAAAAACAGAATTTTTTTATTAGGACAATTTAACATGTATGTATGTATATATATATGGATCTACCTGACTACATCGACACTTCACAACACCGACAACAACTTCACCGACACCACATAATCGACAGTTCACAAACACGACACCTCATACACTCGACACATCATAACAACAAACAAAACAAATCCCCTGTCCAAAACCCACACACACAACACAAGCACACCAAAATCCTTACAAACCAACACTAACCCTTACATACACAACTATCTACAACCTAACGAAACCCTAACCCTAAGGTCCGTCACTATCGCACACTCACCTAACCAGCGCCTAACCCTAACTCACTTAACCCGCCCTAACCCAAAAATATCACTACTGCACCCTTACCTAACCCGCCTAACCCTAACTCACTTATCCCACCCCTATCCCTACAGACCGCCAACATCGCACACTTACCTTACTCGCACCCTTACCTAACCCGCGCCCTAACCCTAACTCACTTATCCCACCCCTATCCCTACAGACCGTCAACATCGCACACTTACCTTACTCGCACCCTAACGGCCTTCACTACCGCATACTTACACATCCTTTCCCCATCTGAGTGTTCTCAGCGTCGGTGTTTTCCTCCGTCGGTCTTCTGACTTGTCGATCTTCTAAGTTGTTGTCGGTGTTATGACGTGTCGATGTAGTCAGGTAGATCCATATATATATATATATATATATATATATGTATTTATTTTTTAAATGGTTATTTGCATCTATAAGAAATGTGTTATTATAGGGGTAACAGTGTATCTAACTTGGTATGTTTTGCTGCTTTTTAAGCACTGTCTCTTTAAAGGTGGGTTCAGCATTTAATTGTCTGCTTTTAACATATTATTTAAAGGCTTACTTAACATTTGGCTTAACAGTTCGGAAGAAGTCCCAGGTTCTATCAGGGACAAAAGTGCTAAACCGTGTTTATTATTTATTTATTTATTTTACATTTGTTGACCAGATTTGTCTGATTGAGCTAAATAGCCCTCTTTCAGCAGAGACCAGGAGAGAAAAGCTCCACACGTTATACAGATTATCATTTACAAAAGTAGGTAAATAAACAACAACAGGATTACAAAAATATCCAAGGAAACATATACATGAAAAACAAGGATTTTCTATGGTAAAGTAATTGTTATGTCTGTCAGATTTAGTATCTTACATTATTCAGAATCACTAACAATAGTTTTGTCACTAGACTTAAAATCTTACATCATTCAGATAAGAATATATGACATATGCATAGGATAGAGAAATAAATATGAGACAAGGTCTTGTAAGTTATATAAGTTGGAAGCATATAGAGGTGTGCAGTTAGGGTTGATATGATACTTATGGGGGGTGAGTACAGTGGCAGGATCATTGGTTTAACAGGTATTCGTTTGTAGCTTCCTTGAATTGGCTAAGTATCCTAACCGACCTGATCTCAAGTAGGAGTTTGTTCCATGCCTTGGAAGGATTATAGCTGTAAAGAATATTATTAAATTTGATTGTTTCTTTTTTTATTTCAATTGTAGTGTGCAAGTTGTATAATTTTAGAGTTTATTTTATTAAAACAGTTTCAAAGAAACTTGTGGACTGATTCCTAAGTATAACCTAATTTGCAGTGGCAGGTTTTGAGATTTCCTAGTGCATTACGTGAGCCTTTTTTCGTTCTGGGTTACTTCATTTGGCTGCACAGACACACTCTGTGGTTCTGTTTACTGTATCTGAAAGAAAACAGCACTGCATCATGAGCATCATAGGGCAGAATTTCTTTGCTGACAGTGCAGCACAGATAAGGAATGGCCTTTCTAAAGAAGCAATCAGTCTATGGTACAGTGAGAAAGTTGAAAATGTGCCATACAGATACGCATGTGTTCTTGGGAGGGATAGATAGAAAAGGGTGGGAAGCATAATACTGGTTACATCCATGGCTTAGTCAACATGCAGGGAGAGTGGGATGCAGCCTTTGCTTATATCTTAATCTGTGTCTGTGCTGGACAGCAATCATTTTAGGAGACATTTGGTGCATGGTTGAACTTCTTACATATGCACATCTTCCTTCAGTTTTGTAGGAGGTGTACAGCATGCTGTAGCATAGCAAAAGAAGAATGTCTCCATGTATGCTTATCCCCTTTATCATGGCCAGCACATTTAAGGCCAGGGCATAGTACAAGTGCTATTAACTATGACGATCACTTTGTTTCTGCTTTACTTTGCACGTCTAAAATATTTACTGGCTTTGTGATGCAAAACCATAGTCCCCAGACTCTCTTTTCATACATTTACATATTCTGGCAAAGATTAAGTGCATGCAATGGTACGTACTGTTGCATAAATATGCCTGGAAATGCTAATGAAAATCAAACTGTAACAGATATATGATACCTAATGAAGCCGATAGCGTGCACTTGGCCTGTTTTGCAGACGTTTTCATATATGACCTGTAACAAGGAAAAACAGAGAAGCAAAATGATTTAGAAGCAAATCAATGAGATAGACTCAAGCACCAGATAAAACAAATGTTAGAAAAGAAAGAATAACAGACTACAGAATAAACGACAACCGAATAAGCCAAAGAATATTGCAGTTATATATAAAAATGAGAAGGGGCCTACCTCTCAATCTCAGCACAAGTAATCTGGACAAAACCAAAAATAATGGGGGACAAAAGACAACTAATAGGAGCATGTTTTAAATATTGATCTTATAAACTTAAATAACAGGATTTGTGTTAGTATGCCTTTTCTAAAGGGTATACAATCTGAAACTCAAATGTATGTCATTATTTAGTGAATTCAATCCTCAGTGATTTGTCAGAAAAACACACATTTTATAAAGAACAAACCAAAAATATGAGGCAAAAATCTGAGCATTCTGCAAAAATCTGGACAGTTGAGAAGGATAAGTGGGATAATATTACAGTTTATGTTACACTTACATATGGAAACAGACCAGATAATGTTACAATTATAGATGAAGAATTGAATTGGCCAGATAATGTTGCAGTTATATATGGAGAAACGAAAAAGCCAGATGTTAGCTCTACAAGAAGAAATGGGTGAGATAATGTTACATTCTAATGTAAGACACACAACACCCCTCCCCCAACAGAGAAAAGCAAGAGGGACAGCTGTTTTCCTGAT
The DNA here is from genome assembly GCF_019279795.1 of Protopterus annectens. Classification (NCBI taxonomy): domain Eukaryota; kingdom Metazoa; phylum Chordata; order Ceratodontiformes; family Protopteridae; genus Protopterus; species Protopterus annectens. The sequence continues at coordinate 1,981,573,876 of NC_056733.1, read as the reverse complement.
TGACCACAATGAATTAGTAATCAGATGGATGTGAAACAGGAGAAAGACAGAAGGAACAAATAAGACTGAAGCAGTAAATGAACAGAAACACACGCTATTACATGAAAGAAGGGGCACTATGCAAGTAAAATCTTGCCAGATATGCTGTTGTTAATTACACAGACATGACCACATGTAGCACTCATTTGTCAGTGCCAAGCCTTTGGCAACAGGAGGTATGAATCTATTTATTAAGGAGGGTACTTCACATCTCTTCAATGTGACATTGAGCTGTTTAGATCCACAATCTTGCACAGCTTATCACCCTTCCCCCAGGACCGACAAAATAACCAGTAGGGAAAGCATATCTGACTGTGTACTGGTGTCCATTCACACCACTCAACATATTAATGCAAGAAAGCTGGACAAAGTCTAAAATAATGGGTGGACAAAGGCCAAAAAACAGGGACAGATTTTAAATATTGTTCTTATAAACTTAAAAGTTGTTAGAATAACAGGATTTGTGTTAGTAAACTTAAATAACAGAATTTGTGTTAGTATGCATTTTCTAAAAGATGTGAAGTCTGAAACTCAAATATATGGCATTATTTAGTTACTTCAATCCTCAGTGATTTGTCAGAAAACCACAAATTTTATGAGGAACTGACCAAAGATATGTGGTAAAATCTGAACATTCTGTGAAAATCTGGACAGTTGAGAAGTATGCGTCTATTCAAGACTGTATTTCTGCAACTTATGCCTGACCATTTCAACAGCCATCTTCTAATCTTTGCCATAGGGTCATAGACAAAACAAAATGAGAATGTCTGTATAGTATGTTCACAAGTACCCACTCTAACTCAGATCAAGTGGTATCGTCTTCACTACATTGAGCTAGATCAAATTAACAGAACTCCCCACTGCAACATGTATGCTCCCTCCAGAAAGAAATGATAAAGTTAAAATACTGCATTGGATAACTTCTGGGATAAAACATCTGGTCAATTGGAACTGTTTTTTGTAAACCGTATCTTTTATTACAGGATAGCCAGTTGGTTAACACATGAGAAATTAATTCCAAGCCTAACAGGCTACTTGTAGACATAGTCTGCAACCATTACAGCAAGGATTACTGGAAGCTTAACCAGGGAAAAAATATCAGTCAGATCTTTTCCAAGCATCACCAGCTCCTATGCACCAGCTAATCAATTTAACAAATTCTGTGCAAAGGCTGATCAGTCTGCTAAGTTACCTTGTAAATCTGTAGAAGGCATGGCCACAAATTTGAATCATGTGATTTCCTTCACATTCTGTCCTTTCTCTTCTTCATCTTTAACATATAATCTATGCAACAGGTTAAAAATGCCTTCAGAAACTGTAGACAGCCTTCCACTGTAGCCCTGATAATTGCATATCCAGTTTCTACTCTCATAACCAGTCAGTCAATTCTTATACCCTACTACTCTAAAGTCAACGGCATTTATTCCACTTCACAGAAGAGGGAACTCTTTTGAACTGACAGATTTCCTGTCTGTTGCCCATTTGTTTCTCTTTTAGAAATCCAGGGGAACCATAACCATGTACAACATCTGCAACATGTTATGTCAAGCAAGCTGTTTTCCCAAACATACCATGGTTCCCATCCCTGCCACTAAGTCATTGTAAAGTTCAACACAAGAGACAGAATCACTTATATTTCCTTAGAGCTAAGATATTTTATGCTGTGAATCATAACATATTGCTGTCACATCTTGCATACTGTGGCCTTTCTAAACACATACTAAAAGGGTTCAATCCTGGCAGTTACAGTACAACTCTAGAAGAGCTTTGTTAAAGCATAAGAGTCACTAAAAGAAATCTGGTCTTGTTCTTAATGCCAAGAAAACTAAAGCTATGCTATCCACATCCAGAACATTAATTCCTATCACATCCTCCAGTTTTCCAAATCCATTCAAAAGACAACTGCCTTGACAAAGTACTTAGTAATGTGCATCTGTTGGATGTTATGGTACATATGAACTCACGTTTAGTAATAATATCAAAATTCTAGTTCTAACGATAATCCAGAAACTTGGATTACACCATAGTACCAAGGAACTTTTCCTTAGTCAGGCACGTTACCACTGTGTGATCTGCCTACCTTTGCAAAGGTGCACCACTAGGCAACTTACTGTGTATGAATCATGACAGGACTGCCTAGCATGCAAGCTGCCCTTTGCAGCCTTGTGTAGTAGGTGGTTTGTCTATGTTCCCTAGCCTACAACCTCTCTACCTTTAATGACAGTGCTAAATGAACTAACATGTTCTTTTTCTTGATATGACTGTGCTTTTGACTACTAATATATCTGCACCATCTTCACATATGTCCCTATATATATATTTGTGTGTGTGTGTGTGTGTGTGTGTGTGTGTGTGTGTGTGTGTGTGTGTGTGTGTGTGTGTGTGTGTGTGTGTGTGTGTGTGTGTGTGTGTATATATATATATATATATATATATATATATATATATATGCATGTGTGTTATAATGTGCAGTTATTGGATGCCATACAGCTTGGGTTGCTCCTCAAGGCTGATGTTTTACAGTAATGGCCATGGCAGTTCATAAGTGTTTCAGTCTTACTGGCCATGTTTGCAGAACAGCTGAGATATGCATAATATTGGAATGAGGGTATCAGTTGCTATGATGCTTCTTGTTACCTGGTGTCTTGCATTATGTTTGCATTTAGAGGACTGGAGTGTGGATATAATACCATGTACAGTATTACAACCAGTGGAAGACACATTACAAGAGTGCTTTTAGTGTATTGCTTCCTACTATTTTTCTGCTGTGTATGCTAATCTTGTTGCTCATGAGTGTTTTTGCTGAAAAACACTTCAGCTGTGCAAGGCCATCAAGTTGGTGGTTGGTGATGCTAGTCTGGTTTATCTGCACTTGTACCAATATAGCTTTCTGCTACTGCTTTGCAGTGTGTGTGTTCCATGATTCACACATTTATGAATTTTCAAAACATGCCATGGATCTTCAAAGCCATACTAAAGTATGACCTTATGTTATAATTTAAATAAATGTAATATAGTTAGTATAACGCTAGATCCTTTCATTCATGTCTGCCTGATATGACACATGGGTCATCTGAACTACTTGTTGGATCCAACAGGCAACTTCAGTGCTCCAGACTTGAGCCCCTTAAGAATTTTGCCTCCCATAATGCATCTGTCTCCCTTACTACCTCAGATCTCAGTTGATCTCTAAGAGCTAGATATGATGCACTGAGCCTTGTCTAAGAAACAAACAATCCTTCAGGTCCAGCAGAAGAAGGAAGGGGTCACTGAGAGAGCTGTCCTATTGGTTGGACATGAATGAAATGATCTACTGTAATGGTAAGTACATAACTTTCATATCTTATTCATTAAGTCCATCCTATCTGACACATGGGTCAGAATCCCCAGCTAAGCTCTTCCTTGGTGGCCTCATGACAGGAGACCTTTTAGGGCAGTAGCACAGAAGGAATTTTGGGCTCTAGAGAAGCACTCCAATTTATAATGAGCTATGAGGTATGCATGAATAACCAAGTAGCAGCATCACATATGTCACTTACAGAGGAAGATCTGAAGAACACTGTAGAAGTAGCAATAGCCCTGGCTGAATGAGCATTGGGTTTCCTTGGCAGTGTCATATTCTGGTTGTTGTAGACAAAGATAATACAGTCTGAAAGCCATCTGGAAAGGGAAACTTTGGGCACTTTATGTTCCAGTCTTTTAAGGATAAAGGAAACAAACAGTTTTTCATCTTTTCTAAAGGAGCTGGTTCTGTGTATCTAGAAATGCAATTGCCTATAAACATCTTGTCTGATTAGCTCAGAAAAAAATACAGTTAGATGCAATGGTTGAGATAAGTTAGTTTCTATGCATACCATAGAAATGAAAGAGGGGTTAGTTCTGAAAGAAACTCTATCCCTGTGAAAAAACATATAAGACTGTGTAAAAAGCAAGCCTTGAACTTTGGACATCTTCCTGGCTGATGTAAAGGCTACAATTAAAACAGTTTTCCAAGCAGGAGCTTCAGCTAAGCTGAATAAACTGGTTCAAAGGGAGGTTTGGTTAGGGCTTTGAACACTAGATTTAGATCCCAAGGAGGTAGAGGGTCTATGATGGGCAGTCTAAGAAGAAATATTTCTTTAGTAAAGGCTTTGCAGATCTTGTGAGAAGCTAGAGAATGGTCCCCAAAGCCTACAAGAAAATTGGAGAGTGTCACAAGCCGGACCATGAGTATTGAGAAATTAGAGCCATACTGGAAAACAGACACCACAAAAACTACTGTGTCATAAGTAGTGGGAGACAATGGGGCAAGAGGGAACCAGATTTGTCCGGGCCAGAAGGGCTATGAGGATGAGGATGATTGTTGCCTTGCACAAAAAAATTGTGGATCAGTGAAAGAGGGAGGACAGGTATAAAGTAGCCCTGTAGGCCATTGCTGAGACAGGGCATCCCTCAGTGACTGTCTCAGAGGGAGAATCAGGGCAAATAACTTGCTGCACTTGGTGTTCTGTGGAGAGTCAAAGAAGTTGCAGCAAGGAGTGCCTCAGTGATGAAAAATCCTGATGGCTGTTATTGGCTTTAGGGACCACTTGTGAAATGTGAGAAGGATCCTGCTAAGCCTGTTTGCCAAGCAATTGGAAACTTGGTGATGTGTGTTGCCACAAGAAAGTGGAATGAGGTCATCACACATTGCCAGACTCTCATAGATTTCTGACACGAGATAAGATCTGATACCTCCTTCCTTGTTGTACTGAACTATCATCATATTGTCCATTTGTATGGAGATCATACCTTGGGGAGGACAGTCCAGAAGCTCCTGTAACACTAGGAGGACCAACCTCAGGCTCCAAGAAATGTATGTGTGAATTTGCATCTATGAAATAACAACAGCAACCATAGTAGTGTAGCAACCTAAATAAATCCAAGAAAAAGCACTGTGACCAGCTGGACCAAGCACTTGGTTAAAATTCACATTTTAACAAAACTTCACTTAAAACACAAACCATAGACTGAGTGTTTCATCCCCATAAGCTGGGACTTCATCAGAAGCGCTCAGTCTATGGTTTGTGTTTTAAGTGAAGTTTTATTAAAAAATGAATTTTAACCAAGTACTTGGTCCAGCTGGTCACAGTGGGTTTTTTTGGGATTTATTTGAATTTTCATCTATGTCTAGCCACTGACCTTGGACCACCCTTCCTTCATAATAGCTCCCTAACCTCAAGAGGGAGCATCTGTGGTCATAGTTGCTCCTACTTCTGAGGTCACAAAAGGTTTGCATTCTGATACCAAAGGTGAGGTCAGCCACCATCTGAGAAGAAACTTGCATGAATTTGTGATGGATATAGTTCTAACTAACACCACTGGACTAGAAGGAGCCACTATAAGGTTCTCATGTGAAAGCATGCGAACTGAACCATTATTATTGAAGAGGTCAAGAGTCCTAGTACACTAAGAATCAAAGCTGCTGAAGCAGCAGTAGAAAGAAAATAACCTTTCCCAGTGTCAAAATTCTTTCGTGGGGAAGACAGACTATGAACTGGGTAGTGTCTAGCCTGCACCCTATGAAGATGAGTGTCTTTGAGGATGTAAGGCAGGACTTTTGAAGATTGACAGTAGTTCTCAGAGAGAAGCAAAGACTGAGCAGGTAGTTCCTGGCATTGTGGAGTGACTCCACTAAGGGAGCAGCTAGGAGCCAATCATCCAGGTACGGAATGATTTTGTTCCCCAAAAGAAACAGATGAGCTGCTACAGTGGCCATGCATTTGATAAACAACCTGGGGGCTGTGGTAAGTCAAAATGGCAGAACCTTGAACTGGTAGTGATTAGCAGAATCATAGGTACTTTCTCAATGCTTTTGCAATCTTGTTCTGAAGATAGGCATCTTGAAGATTGAGCACATCCAATCATTTGCCATGAGACAAATTAGAATAGACTGCACAGAGAACATTCTGAAGTGGATCTTGCGAGCATATGTGTTGCGAAGGCATAGGTCCAAGACTGGCCTGAGGTCATTTGTTTTATTGCAAAACAAAAATAACTTTGACTAGAAGCCTAACCTAATCTGGTCTGGTGGAACCTCTTGGTCTTCTCTATTATGCCCATCTTAGAGCCAGTTTTTGCCTAACTGGGGGGAAATGTCTAGCAGTAATTTGGCTTTTTGGGGTGGACTTAGGAAAAAGATAATGTAATAGCCTCTGGTATTATCCGTTTAATATATCAGTCCTGTGTGATGGCCTGCCACCTGCAGAGACAGAGGGAGAGACATCCCTTGACTGTATCTAGAGTGGAGCAGTTGGTCAGACCTTCAGGAATGCTATTGTTTGAAAAGACTATGTAGTATCCATGGTTCTGTGTACCCCCTCTGCCTCTGGGCCAGCATCCATTAAAGGAGCCTCCTCTGACATGACTTTCCCTAACAAAAAGTGAATCAAATTGTTGACATTTTGATAATCTAAACCAGAAAAAAGGGCCCCTTTGGTTCCTTGAATGTGATTTTTGAATGGTCTCAAATCTGACTCCAATCTCAGACAAAGCTTTACGATCTTGTTCACACTTCTGCATTCTCTGTTTAACTGAAGGTCCAAAAAGGGATGATCTGTTGAATGGGACATTAGCAAAGGATACCTTAAAATTGTCTGTGAAGTCACAAAGGCAGAGCCATGCATGGCATTTCATTGCACTTCCCATCCTGGCTGCCCTAGCAGCTCCATCCACCGCATTGAGCATAAGGTGCATGGAGAGATTATTAATGCTGAACATAGTATTTAATGTTGTCTCCAATTCATCTCTAATAGGTACATAGGTTCGTACCAAGCTATCTGCCTTTGTGGGCCATTTTAAGCCTTGCCAATTTTCCTGAAAGGTGAGGATCAAACCCTATACCTTGTATTAATCAGGTTAACAGTTTAACCATTATACCAAACCCCAACATGAACTAAAGGTTGCAGTTTCAGTGAATGTGTGACATCTGATTCAGAGACATAATTAGTTGCAATCAGGAAGACCTCATTATCAGTTCTTTTGCTTGTCTTTGTTTAATAGATGAATATTAGGCTAACTGCCCTGAAGGGCCATTTTTTTAAGCTTACCCAATAACCTGTGGTCAAGATCAAACCTTGTATCTATGAGAAAAAGACCTTAACCATTATACCAAGCACACCCATGAAATGTGTTAAAGGATAGCTGAATTGACTGGAATCAAAATGTCTGAAAAAATCAATTTCATAGCCTTAATGATGCCAGCATCTAGGCTTCAGTGCGGTATCATAACAGCCTACAGGATCTCTCTATTATAAAATGTTAAAATGAAACCTGGCACTCGGATGCCATAGAGCTTTTTATGCATGTTGATGTAATCATAAAAAGTGCATTAAAATACAATAATGTACTCTGCTACACATGGGTATAATAAATCTAACATAAGGACACAGAGTAAAAAAAATAACAAAAGGCAGTTTTGTCAGTCTTATTCCAGAGTTCTGATTAATGAACCATTATGACTATAGACATGGCCTTTCATAACAACCTTATTTTTTCAGCTTTGAAAATAAGAAGTATTTAAAAGTAAAACTGAGTAGATTATTTTAAAGCATGTCTGCCTGAGCATACATGTTGTTTTAAAATTTAGACAGAAGACATAAAAATAATAACAACAGGAGCTTCACTGCTTAATATTCATTACTAGGACATAGTTAAAAAGCTCATTCAGTCATCAAATTACATTTCATCTTCAATATGTACTAACCAAAGCAACATTCACAGCCCAGCCCTCTTAATTTACATGCACTTACCCAAGTTCTGTAACTACTACAAAAGGCTATCATACATGCAGAATACAATCACCCAGTCTTTGTAGCAGACTGACAGCAGGCTACACCACAGCAACTTCTATCTCCATCCACACTCTCACCCTCTTAACACGAGAAATCTGGACAAAGCCAGAAATAATGGGGGGGGGGGCAAAGACCTAAAAATAGGGACAGATTTTAAATATTGCTCTTACAAACTTATAAAGTTGCTAGAATAACAGGATTTGTGTTAGCATACATTTTATAGAAGATATGAAGTCTGACTCTGAAATGAAATGTGTATCATTATTTGGAGACTTCAGTCCACAGTGATTTGCCAGAAAACCACACGTTTTATGAGGAGCACACCAAAAATATTAGGCAAAAATCAGGGCATTACATGAAAATCTGTACATTTGAGAGCTGAATTAACAACTACAACCATATTAGACACTCAGCTTCTACTACACTCAAGAAATAAGGCTGACCTTCATGACTTTTATGGACCAGCAGTTAATGAGTATCAGCTCTGGAGAATGGAATGCATTTGGACCATTATGACTATCTATGGAGCACACTTGCTAAGTTGGAAAGTTTTGAGTTCCCAAGCAGAAATGAACCACAAAAGATCTGTAGGTGCTTATAGACAGATGCCTAAGGATACACCAATATAAAATGTAGTTAATTGTACTATTCCCTGAACTCAGTACTCATTTATTTATTGCTTGATAACTGAGGTAATGGACTTTTCCACAAAGAGACATTTTAGTCCCCGACCAAGGGAGACAGCACATATAGCAGCTGCACAGGACTGCTTTAAAACAACAAATTGGGTAAAACAGCAAATGCAAACAGCACAGAGAGCCCATATCAGAGTAAAAAAGGAAAGTGGACATCATGTGTTACTACTGCTACCACCTAGGTAGTCAGTAGTATACTCTGCATTACCATCCTATGGCAGTACCCACTGTTACCAAGTACAATCTGGAAGAATCTATAAACTGAATTATTAATGAAATGACAGTACAATAAAGACATAATAAGCAGTAGAAACAATACTATGTTTTCTGATGCATTCTATCATAACACAGCAAAATATACCATCAAGCAGAGGAATTAAAATAGCCAGTAACATATACCATCCTTTCCAGCAAAAAGAAAATGGCATAAGTTATGTATAGCAAAACATATTGTAGAGCTCCACCTGGCATGAGGAAAGCATAGTAATGTTTATGGATCTTAACTATTTAATGGTCTCATACCTTCGAAAACATTGTGCTTATTTCCTGACTGACTAAACTGCATGTGTCATAGTTGGGGAGATGGTCACAACCTAGGCAACAGGGCATAGAAATGTTGCAGTATAGCAGAACATCAGAACATACTGCAAATATGTTAATTAATAACAAGGAATACATTAAAGTAAGTTTGTAATGGTATTACTTGATTAATCAAGTAAGCCCACTAGCTACAAGTGTCTCTTTTTTGTGGGGTGGGGGGGGGGGCAAGACCACTATCTGGTTAAGTGACTTGCTCAGAGTCACACAGTGGGCAAATGATGATAGAATGAATCAAACTCTGCACCTGTACCCCGGATTACAAGGAGCAGCTTGTTAACACTCTGCAGTCTAAATCCTTTGTACTAACTACTAGGCAATCTTCTAGTAAGCTAAGAAAGATAGCTAATAATCAAGGATAGACAATTCTTTTTTTTTCTTTAACTTGCACTGCTTTCTAAGATATGTAGGCATGCTCTTCCTGTTGGTGGATACAGCTTTTCTAAATGTCCTCTCCCCAAAGCCAGATATTATGTGGGATGCCTCAATGTCAGGATACTTTGGTCTGCTGATCTCAGTGGGTAATGCTTCACTAGGGTGCATTTCATAAGAACTAGCCAGTTCATACTGAGATGTGTCTGTTGGGTGGGTGGGCAGTGGCTGTTATATGGTTTTACATTAAATGAATAACGATTACTAGCCTTCAGTTATGCTGAAACACTGGGGTGTAGGCCCAGTATAGCAGGGCCAGTGTTCAAGCCTGCCTAGATGCCTAAAATGTTCTTGTGTGTCTAGTAGTAGTTAAAATTCCATTGTTTGGATCTGTTTCATTCTAGTGCACTGACCCATGAGGACAGACCCTCAGATCTGAGTTAGAGTGGTTCTGGGTGATACCTCAGATTCAAGATCCAAACAAAACATTATGTCAGGCAGTGTTTTGGTTAGATCTTAAATACTTGCATACATCTGGAGGCCCTTTCGGGAGAAAAATATCAGACTGTTATTGTGAGTCCATATGAAGATTCCAGGAGTACATATGGAACCAAGGGAATAGAGTATAAGAAAAACCAAATAAGAGGGAAGATAAGGATGGACATAACTGTGTGCATGTGAGACACATCCTGTTTGTCAGCCAGCTATAATGGCATCACACTGAGGAAAAAGAAAGGCAGAGGAGAAACTTGAGGGCTCACACAGCCAAGCATGATGATTAACATCATGCTGGATTTGAGAAAGTATCACTTCATGAAGATAGTTATTAAATAAAACAGGCTGCCAGAATAGACTGTGGAGAAGGAATCCAAAGAGGATTCTAAAAACAAATGGGATAAACAGAGAAAAAAATGAAAAAAGGGAGAGGGGGTAGATGGAATACTAAATTAAATTTATGGGCAGACTTGAAAGGATGTTAATGTAAGGCAGTGATTGGCTATCTTGTGCTGATGATGTAATGTCAACAGAGCAGTTGCCTTAATGAGAGCGGTCAAGAGGATATTAATCACCCTCTGGCATGTAATATTCAATGCAACTCTGTCATGGAGCCTTACTTGCTCTTTGAGCATATACTTCCACCTGATCCCATTAGAAAGTGAGGCTTTTGGTATCATTGCAGTGCCAATGATGTCTAAGTATACATTGAACCTCTCCTTCCCTCAGACATGCCATACATCTAATGACTTGTTTCAAGACGTTTTTAATGTAATTCCTGAATTAGATGAGGTAGTCAACCATTTCAGGTTAATGTAGAAGAAAAAACAGGTTGGTTGCACACAGCAGATACCTTTAATCAAAACAAAGTAAACTAGTAAGCGCTTTCATGGATACACTCTGCTTCATCAGACTAACTAGACTAACCAGATTAAGCGGAGTGTATCCGTGAAAGTGCTTACTAGTCTACTTTGTTTTGATTAAAGGTATCTGCTGTGTGCAACCAACATGTTTTTTCTTCTACATTTGGACTTTTTTTACTAGTTGGTTGCTTTATCTGGTGGTGAGGGATTTTTCTATTTTGTGCTTAACCATTTCAGGTTAGCTTAACTTAAACCAAAGCACTGGCCACTCATGCTGCACTTTATTCCTACAATGGTCCAGACATTAATGCTCTGTTTATATATTTCTTACGTGAAGACTGCACAGTTCTGGCACAATCCTGGATGACTCACCAGTGCCATGGAACCAAAGGTCAACAGTGGTCCACTCTTGCTGTTACCACATAAGGAATATCACCTAGAAGCTGGAATGTAAGATAGTGATGCCACTGGGCTCACATCACCTTGATTACTGCAAAACCTCAGTGTGTGGATTCCTGCCTGTAAACCTTGTCCATTGTAGTGGGTGCAGAATTTGATAGCATGCTATTAAGTGGTACAACCCACTTTTGTCATTACATCTGTGTTGTGGGTTCTGGACTGGCTGTCAATTAAATCACATTATTTCATTTAGAGTTTTGGTCATAGTTTTTTTCTACCCTTCTAGGTCTGAGTTCCTTCTACCTGTAATTTCTGCTGCAACCTTACATTCCTTTCTGAACTCTCTGCCCAGCATCCCTGAGGCCACTAGTAGCCCCAGGATGCAGTGACAGACATCTGCTAGCTTTTTATGCCCCATACCTATGAAATATAGTACAGCAGTAATTTCAGTATTGTTGCTTCTTGAAGAACTTTATAAGGTCCAAAAAGACTCTCTTGTAATAAGGATTATAGATGCTGTCATGTGTAACTTTATAGATTGTTATGTGTCATTTTTTACGTACTGTCTCAGAATGCGAGTTTGTGTTATATTTAAAAGGTTCTTTTGTATTATGCCTTGTTGGCAGGCTCCTTAATGGTTGGCTGAGATGGGAAATAAATGACTATCTGTCTGGTAACAACCACTGAGAAATCCAGGAAACTGAGTTCTAATATACCTTTGGCTTTGAAACTGTTTAAATATGCAAGCATAGAATTTAACAAAGCATTAGAAATCCACAAGCTAACTAGTCCACATATTTCTGTCTGTACCATGTAAAATGTTGCAGGTCTGAGCTTTGGTTGACCTTCATAACTTCACCTCATACCTCACTCATGCATTCCTGGTTCCAGTTATCCAGCCACAGCACAGGCTATGTAAAACTCACTCACAGTGTACAGCAAATGAACTAACTGCAATTCAGCTTTATTGCACGGAAATGTACCGTCTGTAGTGAAAACCTCATGTATTATCTCTAGAGATCAATAACAGTGCAGTACATACAGACTTCCTGTCTTCAGGCACTATCCTGCCATTTAACTGTATTGGCATGTTGACTTGAAACACAGTGCCTTTTTCAGTATGTGTTCCAGTGCAACGAAGAGACATCCGTAGAGGAAACAGCAAAAAGTGCCAGGCTTTTTATGAATGAACCGGGCACTCAGCTGTACAGATGTAGCAGTGGACATGTCTGCATTATCAGGCAGCAGCTTATGTCACTCTCTGGGTGATAGTACACTGTAGCATGAGAGTGCAGTGGAGCTGAGGACACATGAGGGGGGAATGAGGGGGCACTCTGGGAGAGGACACCTATTATCTTATTTCCTTTGTCACCTTGTATGTGCACTGGATTTTGTTTGACTTTCAGTGTGAGAAATTCTTTTTATATGTTTTCTCATAGGGGGGCTTCATAGGTTAGTACTGGCCTCTCTGCCCTTGTGGGCCATTTTAAGCCTTGCCAAATTTCCCAACTCAAGGGTAAGAATCAAGCCCTGTACCTTGTGTCTAAGAGGTAAACACCTTAACCCACTGCGCCTGGTGACCAAGTCCTTGTTTTACTATATGAATCCACCTCTTTTAGTCCATGTTCTCCTTTTGCTGGGTGCTGGCTCAGACAGTTATTTCTTCTCAAACTGTTTTAAGAGATCCATTGTCGGTCATGCTTGTCTAATTGAACAGGTTGTTATATATTTCTTAATTTGGAAGATAAGCTCTCCATACCCCCTGCACTTCCTAAACTAATATAGTTAAATCCAAGTTTGCAGCACCTCAGGATTAGTTAGAAAAAAAAACTGAAGGGAAATACTTTGATGAAACAGGCACACCAAACAATGTATTAATACAAAAAAATTGACTCAGTCAGGGACTGCTTGCACATAGACAAGGTGCTCCAATGTCTGGTAATCAAGAATAGATCTGGTGTGCTGAAATGGTCAGCTGGGGGATAGGATAAAGTGGACAGCAAGCAAATCACCTATCCCCATGGGAGAATGTTGAGGCTCGCTGTAGCCCATATGACCTCTGAGGAAATTAATGGTCTTTCAGATTCCCATCTGTGGATGTGGGAATGACAGACATCCAGTAGTTAACATGAAGGGACTCACAGCACATCCAGTGACATTATTTCATATACTTTACCTTGGCTGTGGACCTTGAGCAGTGGCTCACAGAGCCTGTTTACATTACCCTGGCCTTAGGTCAGCAGCCAGAAGCCTGTACAGCAAAAGAATATGTCTAGAGTCATCCAGAAAGGCGCATTTGACTTAATGAAAGGAGAAATAATGGGCCACGGACAGAAGCTGGAGGCTAACCGAACTAAGGTTGGGGATTGGGGCTGCAAGGAAAAAGCATGACTCACTGAATATCCACAGGACAGTATCACCACCTGCCATTATCATATGTAAATGTTTCACTTTCTCTGTAGCTTTTGTAAAATCAGATCACCAGGACACAACTACCCCATTCTGTCATGTCTTTAGGATTTGAATAGCTTGAGGTTTCCAACTAACCCTTGTTTGATATGTTCCTGTGATGGGGACCTAAAGTGCATAACGTAATAGGTGACTGCAGTGATATAAGATCACAGTAACTGATGTGATCATAGTTATGCTTCTTATGGTCCTAATTTTAAATTATGACTTCCTGAACTAAAAGGATATTCAGGCTAAACTTTGCACAGTTTCTTGCTGCCGTGTGCTATGTGGGTCATTTTCTTTGCTAAAGCTGCATGTTCTGCCAAAAGATTTCCAAATGTTGCACTCTTGTTAATACTTAAGTTACAGAGCAATTGTTTTTTATAACCATTATACAGGTAGTTACACTGCAGGCTCCCAAACACACGTGATTACCAAGACTTCATTATTGTGTTCGCATTATGTCTCACCCCACTTATAAAACTAGCAGTCAACATAGATCTCAGTACAGTGGTCCTGGGATCGATTTGAGCAAACAAAACACCAGATGATATGCAAGGTGGGCAGTTTATAGCTCATAAAGACAGAGGTGCCACTATTGGTTTTAATTCTGCATACCCCCTGCCAGCTATTCTTGGCACCAAAATGTACACCTTTGTCCATGCTAATAAAATGAACAGCACCCTGGTGCTATAAAGTCACTATAGAGCTGTTCTCAGTTACAGTATACGACATGGGAACTAGACAAAAAGAAAAAGCAAACACAGTACTCTTGGTAATGCACTCTACTGCTTTTTTATTTTAATCTGCATCAGTATTTATCCGACAAATAAGTTCTTAAAATGAAGTTGGCAGTGCAGGGTTAATATTACCTAGTCATTTATAATGTATTGTTATAAGGTTTTCTGACAAGTTTCATTACATTATTAAAAGCATGTGTCAACAATGAAGTGCTATAGTGTGCTGGTCATTGCATGCAGTTTGTCTCTCTGCAGGCTGTATCTCATTAGCTCATTCTGATTAATCTGCTGTGGACTGGTGTTTGCCATCATTGTATCTTTTGGCTGGGATAAACAGTTCCATTGAGCTAAAGTAAAAGCAGTATTACCCCTCCAAACCTGTCATTCTGCCAGAAAGAGAACTGCAGGGACTGATACTGTAAAATCCTTACTAAATCTGACACAGTAGAAGCTGTTGAGAAAGGTGCTGTGATATACAAATAGTTGTTATAACAACACATTTTTTTGTTTTTGTTTTTATTTCGCGTTTTTTTTGAGCAGTTTTAAGAAGTTTGAATAAAGTGTACACTTCCCGACATCTGCTGCCGTACTGAATCTGTAGGGCAGGTTTACATACCTGGTTAGGGTAACACTGTTTTTGTATAGGTACCAGAAAAAAAGTTAGCAGAAATGCCATCCTTTCTTTCCTATTACTGGCATAGGATAACATAATGTTTTTCTGTTTTTAAAGAGCTGATAGTAGCTGAAAAATAAGACAGGAAAATGCAATAAAGAAATAAGCGTGGAGTTTTATTTTAAGGTTACGACTGCTCTATTAAAAATTTGTCATCGGAGAATTATTGAGGTTCCTAAAATATTTCAGAAACATCTAGTATTGGAAGAATTCCTGTTCTCATTATTTAGAAACTGTACCATCAGCACATTACATTTCTCCATATACCATTTGCAGACTGCTGATATCCACACTCACTAAACTGACATACTCATACCTCACAGAATAAAAAACAGATGCACATTCACCATGCAGAAGTCAGAAAGAGCCCTGAATCCCCAGCACTCCACAACACCTCAGAGAGGCATAACACAAAAACATCAAAATACAGATTAACTGTCCATTTCCATTCTGACTGAGACGGTATACTTGGGGGAAGTACTAACCTTAATAATAAATGACTGAAATGTCTCTGTGTTCACAGTGACCTGTTACATTGTAGAGTTTACTCTGTGGACACCTCCTGTGTCCACATTTTTCCTGACCATTAGTGAAATGCCCCCATTGACTATGATTGGCTGTAACATAATGTATATAAAGCAAGCCTATACCACAAGGATTACAATGGTAGATTCAGAAAACAGGTTCTGATATATCTCCATAAATTTCTGCAAAATGACACAAATGCTATATAGACAGTGCTAGCTAAGTTCATTTATCAGAGTCATAACAGGTCAATTTCTACCACCTTTCCAGCTTCAAACATTACATAATGAAATGCATTTATCAATCCAGTCTAATCTAATCTAATCTGAACTAATTTAATCTAATCTAGCCATCTTTGGCATCTCCTCAACCTACTCATGTGACTTGCTCATTTACAGAGGGGTCCCAGCAGGAAAAAGTTTAATTTATAGTAATTTACAGATGTGGTACTTTTTGTACATAGACTGCATAAGCAACCTAAAATCGTAACAAGGTTAGATGCACTACTGTAATATAAGATATTTATTTATTTGTCTATGTTTTCCAGGAAAGTCTAACAGGACAAAAGCCCATTTTCTGCAGTGGCCCAGGGAGAAAAACTCCAGCAGATTCATTTACGATACTCATGACAAGACAATTTGCATTTTTACAAAGATTCAAAACGTAATTAGTTCTCAAGAAATCTAGACACAAATACAGGTAATTATTCTGTAGTGACACTATACAAAGATAAAACAGGTATTTCTTCTGTGATGACATTATACCTGATATTAAATCCCATGTATAAAACATTGAGTATGCAAACAGTGCATGTGCAATATATTACATGTGGCAAGCAGACATTATTTATTTATTTATGTATTTGACACTTGTTAACCGGGATAGTCCATCTGAGCAAAAGCCCTTTTTCAGTGGAGGCCACACACAGTACAAGTTAGCAAGAAAATTTACAAAATCGAAGATGAATACAGTGAAAAATTTACAATAAATCAGTTAAATAAATGTAGATAAAGCTCCACAGTACAATATAGTAAGATGCATTATAACACTGAAGAAAAAACATAGCAAATAAATATACAATAAAATATTTGAATGACTTTGCATAATTAGATATAACTTATAAGATATGGATAATGAAGTTTACAGTATAGATGCTATAAATAAATAAAACTGAGGTAAGGAGTGTGAAACAGTCAGTAGGTAGACAGTAATTAAAGCTAGAAGTGGGAGAAAAGCATTACATAGCTGATGAGTCAAGGACAGTGGGGGCAAGAATACCCAGGGACATCATGAGGCATACTCACTTTATGCACTTCAGTAAAGTGTTTGTGTGGAGGGGGTAGCACAAGGCAGGCACTTGGATCCAGGGGAAAAAGCTAGAGCAGCGTCTTCTCATAGGGTCATAGAAAGTT
The DNA here is from genome assembly GCF_019279795.1 of Protopterus annectens. NCBI lineage: Eukaryota > Metazoa > Chordata > Ceratodontiformes > Protopteridae > Protopterus > Protopterus annectens. The sequence goes on along the minus strand of NC_056733.1, from coordinate 1,981,556,804 downwards.
ACTAGGCTATTGATCCTGAGGCCCTTATAAGCCTAGCCAAGAGTTTAACCCATGTTTAGCAAGTCGGCAACCAAAGCCCCTGCCCAGCAGGAACACAGGTGGAATAACAGGGGTGTATTTTCTGTTTCCCATCCAGTTATCCAGGTTGCGTTTGAAAAGGGATAACGAGGTACTCTGCTTGATGTGGAGAGGGAGTCTATTTCACAGATGGGGGAGTCTCTGGGACACAAATCTGTTCCGCCAACAAGTCCTATTGATGTCACAGACCAGGTTGAGGTTGTGGGTGTGGGTTACTCAAGTGGAGCTTGACTTGCGGATATGCAGCAGTCCCATCAAGCCAGGGTCTGAGATTGCTTTGTATGCCAGACAGAAGTCACCTCTGAGGAGTTTGTATGAAACTGAGTAGATGGACAGTGCTTTTACCCTATCTGTGTAGGGTAGACGTTTGAGGCCCTGGATTCTTTTGGTGAGGAACCTCTGTGGTCTCTCCAGCTGGTGCATGTGCTTTGCAAGGTACATGCTGAGGGGGGCGTTGTACTCAATAATTGGCCTTATACATGAAGAATACAGGGAAGTTATGACCTACTTGCCCCTGAATGAGATATCCTTACCTATGAGGTGGGCCATGTAGAAAGCATTCCGTACAATGGAAGCAACATGGTGGTCAAAAATCAGGTTGCTATCAGCCTGGGTGCCCAAATCCCTCATGACTGATTGTGTGCTTAGGACATTGTTATCAATGTGATAATATGTGGGGATGTCACTCTCCCAAAAGGGGGTAATGATGCATTTTTTGGCATTCAACTTGAGACCATGTTTCTGGCACCAGTCATTTGTTTGGGTGAGACCCTCTTGGAGGATGTCCAGATCACTTGGGTAATCGATGACCATGCCCAACTTGCAGCCATCTGCAACCTTGGTCAGCCATAGCCCATTGGTTTTGGCCTGCACCTCAAAGAAGTATATCCCAAATAACAGAGGCCCCAAGACCAATCCCTGGGGTATGCCACTTATTACGGGTCTACTGCTTGAGGTGGCTTCCCTTATTTTGACTATGTGGGTTCTATCAGTGAGCCAGTTTGCTACCATCTAATAACATATAGATCGATGCCTAGTTGAGAGAGTTTATCTATTATGCCTGAGTGGGGAATAGTGCCGAAGGCTTTGGCCACGTCAAGGTAGGTGCTGTGCACTGTCTTCCCCTCGTCCATGGCTTTGGTGACTGTCTCAAAAATTTAACAGACATGACCTCCCCTTGACAAAGCTAAACTGTGTGGGGTTGAGTGTTTGGAGGTTGCCAATGTCCCTGTTAATGAGGTCCATGATAATCCATTCCATGGCCTTGCAGATCAGGCTAGTTAGGCTGATGGGTCTATAATTTCCCAGATTGGTGGATGCTCCACCTTTGTGTAAAGGGATGACAGTGGCTGTCCTCCACTTGGCTGGGGCAAAGCCGGTACTCAGGCTTTGGTTGAATAGGGTGCCTAATGCTACTGCATGTTCATGCCTGAGTTCATGTAGGATGCATTTTTTGCCTTTGAGAGGGCAGTGATGACCTGTTCCCTAGAGATAAGGGGAGGGGGGAGGTACTAGGGATGTTCTAATTTACTGATGGGGTGGACAGAGGAGTAAAGCTTTTGCTGACTCTGTCAGCTAGTAGGCTGGCTATATCTGCAGCATTTGTGTATGTGATGTCCTTGACCACCAGTTCTGCACAGGTCTGGGTGCTTCTTTTGAGATTACGGACATATGTGAAGAAGGCCTTATGATATTCTCTAGTAGATGTGGCCAATTTGAAGTCGAAGTTGGCTTTAGAAGATTTCACTAGTGCTCTTATTTGCTTGTTCAGGCTAAGGAGAGATTGCTTCCAATTGGGCACCTGCTCCTCCTTGGTCATGGACAGCAATGTTTTCCCTTTTGTTATACAGTTTATTTATTGTAGATGTCCACCAGATAGGTTCACTCTTCCTTGTAGTAGATGGCTTTGTCCTATCAGGTATTCCTGATTCCATGCTTCTATACAAGTTCTCGTATAGTACTTTGTTGTAGATTTGGACATTGGCGCCAGTTCCATCAGAGGGGAGGGGTCTCTAAAACTGTTTGTACTATCCCTCAGGAGGTTGTAATCAGCTTTGGAGACTTTTTTGTTTGACTCTAGCTAGAGGGGGATCAGGGGAGATGTTGACTTCGAAACTGTCTGCTTTATGGTCAGATCTTACCAGGGAGGATCATACTGTGGGGGTGCTGCAGTGGTTACTCATGTTGGTTAATACCAAGTCCAAGATATCATCACCTCTTGTGGGGGGTATCGACTAGCTGTTCCAAGACATTTGCATTGATAAAATAATGGAATCTCTGGGCATTTGTGTTCTGGCATGAGTATTTTCTCCAGTCTATGGTTGGGTAGTTAAAGTCGCCTAGTTCTCCTTTAAGGAAAGCCATGCGTGTGTCGCACGCGCATTAACTCGGATGTAAACCTATTTCACACACTCATGTGCAATTTAAAATAGCCATTCTGTTGTGAGAGAAGGTAAGTAAATACCTTGTGTGAGTGTATGTACGTATGTATATAATTTACACTAGTGGTGGTTGCGTTTGTTTTGATATGAGAGAGAAAATGTGTGTGTGTATGTAATTTGAACTAGCTGTTCTGTTTGTATGAGAGATAAAGTGCATGTGTACGTGTGTTAGCTACTGTGTGAGAGGGTAGGTGTGTGTGTGTGTGTGTGTGTGTGTGTGTGTGTGCGTGTGTGCGTGTGTGTGTGTGTGTGTGTGTGTGTGTGTGTGTGTGTGTGTGTGTGTGTGTGCATGTGTGTGAAATTTAAACTAGCCATTTGTTGCTACATGAAAGAAAAGGTGTGTGTGTGTGTGTGTGTGTGTGTGTGTGTGTGTGTGTGTGTGTGTGTGTGTGTGTGTGTGTGTGTGTGTGTGTCCATGTTTGTGTTGCTATGTGAGAGAGTAGGTGTGTGTTTGGAATGTAAACTATCCATTTGTTGATGTATGAAGTAGAGGATGAGTGTGTTGCTATGTGTGAGAAGGTAGGAAGGGGTGTGTGTGTGTTTAACATACTTCTCAACTGTCCAGATTTAGCCTCAGAGTTTTAGTCCATTTCTCCTAAAATTTGTGGTTTTCTGGCAAATCATGGAGGACTTAAGTCACTAAATAATGATATATATATTCATATACTTCAGAAAATACATTCTAGCACAAATGCTGTTATTCTAGCAACTTTCCGAATTAAAAAGAACAATATTTAAAATCTATCCCTATTATACCTCTCAACTGTCCAGATTTTCTCAGAATGTCCAGATTTTTGCCTCATATTTTTGTTCCATTTCTCCTAAAATTGGTGGTTTTGCAAATTGCTGGCTAACCGCTGAGGACTGAAGTGAGAAATTAATGGCAAACATGAGTTTTAAACTCCATATCCTTCAGAAAACTCTTGCTAGTACAATACCTGTAATTATATCATCTTTTTAACTCTATAAGGGCAATATATACAAAGTTTCCCTATTTTTGGGCCTTTGTTCCCCCATTACTACTGGCTTTGTCCAGATTTCTTGCTTGAAGTGGTTGAGAGGCACGATCCCTATTTTGGGCCATTGCATCTCCATTATTTCAGGCTTTGGTCAGATTTCTTGCACTAAGGGATTGAGACATATGCGTACCATCAAACTGTTCAGATATTTGCAGAATATCCTGATTTTTGCCAAATATTTTTGACCTGTTCCTCAATATTTTTGGTTTTCTGGCAAATCACTGAGGATTGAAATTACTAAATGTCATGCGTTTGAGTTTTACACTTTGTTTCCTTTAAAAAATGCATGCGAAGGCAAATGCTGTTATTCTAGCAATTTTCTAAGTCTATAAGATCAATGTTTAAAATCTGTCTGTAACTATGAACTTGCCACTTTTTCAGTCTTTCCCTATTACAATATTACCACCTTACCATTTTTTTAATGTTACATAGGCAATTAATTCATTAAGGGCAGCAGGCACTGAATTTGTAGATGAAACACTGAAATGTGAAGTTGTTTTCCAGTAGCAACTTCTGTTAGTTACAGATCACTTTAATGCAGAATGATTCCGATGATTTTTACTTCTGTCGACATTGTTCTTATTGAGTAATACTGGTGGATTGTGATGACAGAAGTTTGAGTGGCCTTTTATAGTTGAAATTTTCTAAAATGTGTAGTTTTGTTATTATTGCTTCATATATTTTATTTCATTGCTTACTATAAGAATGTTCATAACCACAAACTTAAAACCCCATTCTAACAAATGGTACTGTATTATACATGAAATTTAATAGAATAACTCAGGAAGCTGAATCAAAGAACACGTGTGCATGGCCCTATAATTGTGTGCAAGGAGCATGTGGTTTGAAAATAGCTCAAAGGTAAACTTAATCCTCCATGGCCATATGCGGTTTCTTTGAATGTGGGTATCATGCCATTTCAATGAATGTGAGTTCCAAGGGCACAGATGAAATGCTCATGCCAAGTCTGTTTTCATTGTGAGACTGTATTGTTTGTTTAGCAAATGTCTCAGTGTTTGTGCTATTTTATTTCAATATCTGTAATCTTTGTAGAGGTAAATAAGAAAGGCTCATTGTGCCTTTATTTAAAATATCTATGATAATTCTTTCCATGGCTTTACATGTAAGACTAGTCGGACTTATGTTCTGTAGTTATCCAGGTCAGTAGAAGGCTAAACCTTGTACTGAATATTGACTGTTGCAGTGCTCTATTCACTAAGCATGAAGTCAGTTAGGAGGCTGATGTTAAATAGTGATTTTAGAGTGTTTGACAGCTCATATTTCATGCCCAGAATATTATCAGGGCCCACTGAGGTAGCATTCTTTGCCTTGGAGAGTGCATTGAAGACTTGTTTGCTAGTGATAGCCAGAAGAGTTATGGTTGAGGGTGTTTCCTGAGAGATATTGAGGGGAAGAAGGGGTGAAACTGGAATTAAATTTATCAGACAGCAGGTTTGCTATATCCTCTGATTCCTTTTAGGTGGTTCCACTTTCAATTTGCTCAGCACACTGTTGTGTTACCTTTGTGGTTGCAGACAAAGCTAATGAAGGCCTTGTGGTTATCCTTTGTCTTTGAAGATATTTCTGACTCAAATTTGACTTTGGTGGGCTTGATAAGATTTCTGAGTTGCTTATTTAGTTTGAGGGGTTTCTCAGCTTGCTGAGTATTGCACTTCTTAGTTTTGGCCATGGTTTTCCTCCTTTTGTTATACAACCTGTTGATATCGGGATGCCACCAGGGTGGCTTGTTATCTGAGTTAGTTCTCTGCTTATTCCTTGTGGGTAAAGCTACCGAAGTGCAGCTGTTTACATGATGGTGTAGGGTTTTCTGTAAACAATTCCATACTGGTAGCCAAGTCCACATGGTTTGGGAGGATGGACATTTTACCATGGTATGAGTCATTAGTAGGAGGTTTGCTATGGAATAATTCCAAAATGTTTGAGGGTTAGATGGCATCCACTTGTGACAAGTGTTTGGACAGGTACATACCAAAAGGGGCGTTATACTCAGTGATTGGCCTAATGAGTGCCAAGTAGAGGGGAACAATTATGTGCCTGGATCTGGATGATATACCTTTAGATATAAGCTGTACAATGAAAAAGGATTTCCTTACAATGGTGAATATGTGGTGATCAAGGCAGAGTTCATTGCTGACATAGGTTCCCGGATGAAACTGGTTAGGCTTATGTGTATATAATTATGAAACCACCAATGCAAAAGGAAAAAGAACAACCTGCCAGTGAATCCACCAATAATTTATTTAAAAAGAACTGTAAAAACTTTTAGATCAGCTCTAATGTCTCGGCTCAACAGACAAGTCTTCAAGGAGTACTTTTTTATGTGTATATAATTGCCTGAGCCCATTGAAGTCCCACCTTCATGAAAAGGAATGTCTGTTGCAGTTTTTCATTCATCCAGCACAAAACCTATTTTGAGATTGGTATTGATTAGTCTTTGTGGGGGGGGGGTCGATATATCAGGTTTAGACTAAACAACAGGCAGCCTAATATGTTATCCAGTCCCAATAGACATTATGTTCTTGGCCTTAGGTAGTAACTTCAGAAATTGTTGAGAGATTTGAGGGAGTTATAGATGCAGGTATTTGATGTGAGAATATTGGAAGACTGGGGGTGTGGTGAAGTTCAGTCTGAATTATTTGGCCATTGGATTGGCTATATCATCTGGTTCAAGTATGTGATATAATTTGTCATAAGCTCACTGTAATGCCAGTCATTGCTTGAGATTTCTAGCACAGTTAAAAAAATACTTTGTGGTTATCTTTCACCTGGGTTTATATTTTTACCTCATATTAGACTTTGATTGAATGGGTGTACCTTTGTTGAAGGTTGTGCATCAGGGCCAGCAACTCGGCACATAAAAATCTTCTGCCAGTCATTAGCAGACCGGAGTTCTGCTGTGGCGACCCCTAACCGGGAAAAGCCGAAAGACACAACAACAACAACAACATTAGACTTTGATTGATTTAATCACAGTTCTGAGTTCCTTGTTTAGTTTAGCAAGAGTGTTTTTGTCTTTCTGAAAGTTACATTTAATTTTGCATGTAGTGAGTATTTTTTTTTCTTTTATTATGCTGCCCATAGGGCTTTATTTTAGAATTTAGTGTTGTATTTATTTCTGAGGCAGAAAGATGTTTCTATGCAACTATTTAAATATACATAGAGCTTGGCAGTAAATTATTTTGTACAGTGGAAGTTTGAAACAGGCTTAGTAGATGGACCCCCATCCCCATCTAATGCCCTGTACCCAGCATAGTCAGAAACCAGCACTACTCAGATATGTGCACACAAGATAATTTACACTAGCTTACAAGGGGGATGAGAATGGTGTGGTAATTGATTCTTTAACATTTTTACAATCAAACCTGAGTGTTTTCATTTGTTCTTTCCGCATATAACAGCACAGAGCTATACATAAAGTGACTATGTTTTTATTTTGTGGGAGGGTAGGGAGGCAGCCTGCATTTGCAGATATGCTTTTTGTCTTTAGAAGTTGTTGTCTTGTCAGCATATTGGGTGGTATCGTGTCAGCTTTGAACATTAAGCTTTGGGCAAAACTTATTTCTTCTTTGAATTTATTTTCATTTCTTTCCAATAATTTGGTTCAGACTATCACTGGATTATAAGACTAGAAAAAATTCCAAAAGAGTGCCTTAGAGCATGTACAGTTCCACTGGTTCTGGGACCTAAGGTAATTTTCTTGCTTTAACCAATTTCCTTTCAGCAAAGGCTTAAGATTAAGAGAATGTAAGTAGGGTAGTAAGGATGTAACTTTCAACAGCTTTAGTTTTTGCTTGATTGACTTCCATGGGTACACATCTTCATTTACTGTCAGTGGTAGTATGACTGAGCCTAGCTAAAATGGATTTGTTGTTGGGAATATAAGGTTTACTATTCCAAAAGGCTTAGTGTGAGTGTAGGCTGGAGGAGTGAACAGCCATTGCCATGTGACCCATGCAGGTGGAAGGGAGGTAGTTGTGGCTTACAGCTTGGGTGTTACCTAGGGAGAGCTCTATATTTTGTACCTACAGACCACAACACTGTGGAGAATGTGCTGCCTAGCGCCTGCCAGTCCTTTAGTCGGCAGCACTACTGGAGCTCTAATGAGCCACTACAGGGGTTAGGAGCTGCAAAGGGATGAAGAATAACCTTGTGGGGGGGGGGGCAAACTGATTGATCTACCCTAGTGTAAATGGAAAAGGTATTTTGTTTTTTGACTTAAGGAAGATGCACTTTTGGAATGAAATGTTCATGCTGCTTCATCATGTAAGTAATTACTACCCTGGCATATACTTCCCAGTGATCTGTTCAAAGATCAGCAATATGAAAGGGGTGTGGCATATACTTCCCAGTGATCTGTTCAGAGATCAGCAATATGAAGGGGGTGTGTCTTGGTCAGCAGTGTTAATATGGGTGTGGCTTGTACAGGGGGAAGCAGTCTGGGAGCTGTGAGTACAAATTTGAAAATCCTGTCTTCACCCCTGAGAATACTAGGGGAATTACTGACACAAAATCTGGTTATAAGAGATTGAAGGAGATTATTTGAAGGAGTTGGATAAAGTGTGAAGGTCAGAAAGAAACTGAAATGTAAAGTGGGGATTAAGGTAGGAAGGAAATTGAGGAGCAGCAGTAGACAGATTTGCTGTGTTGAAGAGGGCAGAGGTTATAATGGGATAGGGAATATGAGCCAACCAACAAAGGAAAATTAAGCTACCCAGGTGTGGAGAATGCACACAATCATATTACTATGAAGGGAGGTTTGTAGAAAGTTGATGTTTTTGGTTAAGTTATTATTTTAAGATACATGTTAAGATGTATCATTTGACAGAAGTGGAAATGGCAGCAGAACATATGGCTGTATTAGCAAGGGTGCCGGAACCATAGGGCAAGGGCTGAAAGTGCTCCCCCACTTTAAGTAGGATCTTATAGAGCGTGCCCACAGCTCTTGGTCATGCTTAACTCTAAAAAATAAATAAACACATAAATAAATCAATAAAATAAAGGAAGTACCCCTCAACCATAGTAATAAGACATGTTACTGTTCAGTCTTAGGCTATGCATCTCCGATTCCATTTGGCACTACTTTCTCCCTGCTTGTTCTTATTTGCTTTGCTATACTTTCTGCCTCCTTTTTACACTACAAAAAAGTCCTTATCCCTTCATAAGGTTTGCAGTTCCTAGGCTGGCTGCCTTCCAGTCAGAGTGGCACACACACTCAAGATGTGCTCTTGCATCTTGCAGTGTTTTTGATCCTTTTCATAAGTTACCACTGATACGAGAGGACAGTGTTCATTTTAAAAGGTTTAAGCATGCTTGTAGAGTTTTTTCACCAGTACTTAGATATTTTAGAATAGTGAAACAGATGGTAGCATTTTCTGTAAGTAGCTTAAAGAATTCAGTCTCAGCCTGGGGTATGGAGACATACCTCTTAACTTTTTGTGTAATATTTTGGGGTAAAGCCAGAACTAACTGGGGACAAAGGTCTAAAATCATGGACAGTTTTTAAATCTTGCTCTCATTTACTTACAAAATTCAGTAGAACAACATGTCTTGCATCAACATGCTTTTTCTAAACAATAAGAAATGAAATATGAAACTCTAATGTCTGACATTATTGACTTGAATATCATCCTGTGTTTTTTTTCAGCAGAACAATTTAAAAAAATTAAGGGGGATAGAGGAAACATGAGACGCAAAATCAGTGAAAAATGTGAGCTGCACAGCTTAAAGCAATGTGGCAATTATGCCAGTTGCATTCAAAATATGATTTATAAAAGAAGAAAAAAAAAAATGTACAAAGGATTGTGGGTATTTTAGTTGCTGCAGTATGAATGTTCAGAATGACAGTATATGGCACTACTGGGCTAGATTGCTTGCAAAAGAGGATAACGAGCCATCACTCTTCAATGCTGCATACCCAAACCGTGAGACCTAGACAGTGAGAGTGTGCGTAGGATCTTAAAGTGATCCTCCATATGTTCAGAACTCACTTCAGCTATGGTGTTCTACATACTGGGTTTGGAGTCAATCAGTAGAGACTAAACATATTAACAAATACTAGATTGTAGTATGCCTATTTCTTCAGATTATTTGCCTTGTCAGCTGTTTCATGAGCTTTCTGAACCTAATTTCTATGGCATCTAGTTCTGTATGTATAAAAAACTACGGTATGAGGAGATTTTATTGCGACTCTGTCAACCCCACCCTAAAAAGTGTAAAACCGACAATGAAAAGCTGTTTGCTAGAAAAGGTTAAACTGATTTTGTCATTTTTTAGTTAGTTAGTTAGAGAGTTATTTACTTAGTTACATTTATTAACCAGGGTACTACACCGAGTAACCACTGCAGCATCCTTACAGCATCATCATCCCTAATATTATCTGCAATTATACAGAGCTGAGTATATATTTTTTTGGTTATAGAGTTTAATTGTTGCTTAGATCTGTGTTGAAACTGTTGTCTCACTGTTCTGAGAGACTGATCGGCAAATATACAGAGCTGAGGATATTTTTTTGGTTTTAAAATTTGCACTGTTAGTTTTTGCTTAGATTTCTGTTGAAACTGTTTTGTCCTACCCACCCTCCCTATTTTTGGTCTGTAATTTAAATTTGGTGGCTTTTGCAGTTGCCCGCCCCACTGAAGATTTAATCTGGGACACTCCCCCGTCCCATCTCTTTACCACATTCTACCTAATAAACTCTTTCTGCACTTGTTTTTAGTCCTTTTTAATTTAATTGCATTTTTAAACTGTGTTTGGTCTAATATCGCTGCATACTCAAGTGTGCTAGCTTGCACTGCATGTGAATTGTTTTTTAATACTGTTTTTGCTACTTTTCTGTAAAAAAAAAAAACTGTAAGCCTGTTTCCTACCTTTCCTGTAACTAGTGTTCCAGATACAGATTTGCTGTATCCAGGACTGTATGTAAGATTCTGAGTCCCCCAAGCCTTTCTGTGTTGGAGGGAAACCTTCTAGCTTATCAGTGGGAGTGGTAAGCACTAGGTAACCTGTCTACCACATAAGTAGTGGTTCTGGCCCAGAATTTGTAGTTATTGGCCATTTGGGCAATCTCTTCCATCTCTCTCAACTTTCTGATTTGAAAGCCTGTATTTGCACTTGTTTCTGTCCTGTAACTCATCTAGTGCAGATACAGATTCTTAGTTTTAGCACTTAAATTTACTTGTTCATGCTCAGCACTTGTTCAGAACTTGTAAGCACTAAATAAGCTACTAATTACTATAGCACTCTATCTTCCTCATTACCTAGAGGAAAACAGTTTTTGTACTTACTTTTCTCACTTGCTTAGAGAAAAACAGCTCTTGTACTCACTTTCCTCACTTATCTAGAGGAAAAACACTACAACTCTCTTTTTGCGTGATCTTGTGCACAGAGCAGTGTCGGGCAGCGCCGGTTAGCTGGGGTATACTATTCCCGGCCCCACAAAGTCTGCACTGTAAATTTTCCCTTAGAACTAGGCAAGCCTCAGCTCAAGTGCTTCAGATCAGCTGCTCTTATTGCAGCACTTGCAAAACAGAAATCAGCACTTGTCCTAATCTCCTAGACAGCACTATTATTCTCCAAATTTCTCGATAGTCCGCAGGACTTAAGTTCAATTTACTCTTCAAGGCATGTCCAGAGGTCAACTTCAGGTGTACTCTCCAGTTCATCTGGTGGAATTGGGAATCCTGAAGCAGTGTCACACCTGCCTCATCTATACAGACAACCTTCTCCTCTTACCTCTATACATAAACACTTGTGAGAGATGCAAATACACAGCCAGACTGGAGGCTAAGCACTCTCAACCCATGACTGTAACAGTCAAGAGAATAAGGGACACACTTGCATCACGCCACCTGTCACACATGAATCTACAAAACAAGCACTGGCAAAACATACGCATAAATACACAAAAACATATTCGGAGGCACTAGGTACCAATCTGAAAAAGAAACAGCGCCCTCCAAAGCAGACAAGCAAGCAACCTGCCCCCCCCCAAACACAAGCCAGAAAACACATAATTCACCTCAGCAGTGTGCCTCACAACAGCCCTTAAGGCAAAACACCATACCTAACACGCTAGTAATAGAAGACTCTATAGTAAGGCACACGGATGTACCACTCACCAGGCTGAACAAGGAGAAGGTTACTGTCAGCTGCCTGTCCGGTGCTCGGATCTGCCACATAACACAGGCTCTTAGGTCACTCCAGAACAAGTACAAGTATGATGCTGTCATTGTACATGTTGGTGTGAATGATCTAAGATGTACCTCCCTGGACTACATGAAAAGAGACATTGAGGAGCTCTCTGATCATGTAGCCCAAGCTGGTATGACCCTGACCTTGAGTAGCATACTACCTTCACCTAGAATGATACCACAATACAAAGACAAAATGATCAATTTCAACAATTGGCTAAGCTTCTGGCGTCATTCTAATGGGATCCAGTGTCTGTCTGCCTGGGATGACATGATAGACAAGCCTTGCTATTTTGCCAGAGATGGGTTGCACCTGTCACCCCTAGGTTTTCGAATACTGGCCAAGGCTCTTGCCGTCCCCATAGTGCCTTTTTTAGGCAAGGCTCAAAGGGCAAACCAACCACCATAACCAGCACAGGTAACCAAAAACTAAGGGTAATGCTACTCAACGCCAGAAGTCTCAACCTCAAAATGCATGCACTCGAGGCGCTCCTCAGTATGGAGAAAATCGATGTTTGTGCAGTGACGGAAACCTGGTTCAAGGCTCAAGAGAGCACCCCAGCACTGCCAGGTTACAATTCATATCATACCTTCCGGCCTCAGTTACCGGATCGCAGTGCAAAGGGCGGAGGTGTATTAATATTCATCAAGGATACCCATATCTCCAGGTTAGTACCGCAGCATGATGCCCCAGAGATCATCCATGCGCAACTATCAGCAGGCAAAACCACATTTCAAGTTGTAGCCGGTTATAGATCACCCACCATGTCCCAAGATGCTCACTCTGCATTCCTTGAGACATTGGAAAATATAAAGGTCCTACAAAGCACCATAATCTTGGGTGATTTCAACTACCCTGGTATAGACTGGGTGAACTACCAATGTTCCAACTCCTATGCTCAGCGATTCATAGAATTTATAAATTCAAATGCCCTTGAACAACTAGTATGTTCCCCCACTAGAGGGGACAACATATTGGATTTAATCATCACAAATATGGGCGCCCATTGTACCACACCCATTATCACCCCCTCCTTGGTCAGATCCGACCACAAACTGATAACCCTGGACATCCTCACTCCTCCACCTCCCCCAATCAAAGAAACCATAGTCAAAAACCTTTTCAAAGCAAACTTCAAACTACTTGCATCCGAAGTGGAAAGCTTCACTATTCCGTTGCAGAAGGATAATGATATCCAGGATGTGGAATCCTACACCAAGGCACTCTATATGCATCTTCAGGATTGCATGGACCATGCTATCCCAAATAAAACCAAGACTCCTTCCTCAAGCAAGAAGAAACCAGTCTGGTGGATCCCGGCCATAAGCAAACTTTACAATAAAAGGAGGAGACTTATACAAAAAAGGCCAAATCTCAAGTAGAAAAATCATCCCTGATCAGCATTAGTAAGAAATTGAGGGCCCTCATCAAGTCAACTAAAGCTAATTTTGAAAAGAAAGTTGCCAAGGATGCCAAGGATAACCATAAGGCCTTCTATGGCTACGTCAAAAACCTAAATGGCAACGCTCAGGTCTGTTCTGAGCTAGTACAAAATGGAACAAAATACACTGACCCTTCTGACATTGCCAACATCTTGGCTGACAGGTTCAGTGCAAATTCCCCCCACCACCACCTACAGGGCCTATTACTATTCCAGGGGATTGTGTAAGTCCAATTATTACGGATACGTTGGTTAACAAGGCTCTATCTAAAGCTAAAAACACTGCCTCCATGGGACCAGATGGTGTCCCAGGCTGTGTCATACGCGCGCTCCAAAAGGAATTAACCCCGCATCTTAATACCCTGTTCAGTCTCAGCCTCTCCACAGGATATGTGCCCATAGAATGGCATATGGCAATGGTGGTCCCACTACACAAGGGTGGGGCCACAATAGACCCTGGGAACTACTGACCAATAAGCCTGACCAGTCTGATCTGTAAGGCTATGGAGTGAATCATTATGGAACTCATAAATGGAGAGATTGGGAACCTCCAGTCACCGGACCCCACACAGTTCGGCTTCGTCAGATCATGCCTCCTGAACGTGGTGGATTTCTTTGAGACAGTTACTCAGGCTATAGATAAGGGAAAGGAGGTACACACGGCTTACCTTGACCTTGCTAAAGCATTTAACACCATTCCCCATTCAGGTATTATTGATAAGTTCACCAGCCTGGGCATAAACCCTTACGTCACAAGATGGATCACAAACTGGCTCTCAGACAGATCCCATAAAGTAAGAGTAACGGGATCTATGTCCGAATCCAGACCAGTAATGAGTGGTGTGCCTCAGGGCTCTGTCCTGGGGCCCCTCCTGTTTGGCATATACTTCTCAGAAGTACAGACAAGCACGGAAGGGCTGTGGCTGACTAAGTTTGCGGACGACTGCAAACTGGGTGCTATAATAGAGTCTCTGGCCAACATGGAGATCCTCCAGAAGGGCCTAAATGAGACTGATGCATGGTGTCAAAGCCATGGTCTCAAGCTAAATGCAAAAAAAATGCGTAGTAATCCCCTTTGGAAAAAACAGAGTAACCGCAAACTACAGAATAGGAGGTAATCCCCTGAAATCTGAAGAAGAAATAAGGGATCTAGGGACCCAAGTAGATAGTCAGCTTTCCTTTGATAACCATGTTGCCAAAGTGGTTAGAAAATCCTTCTATGTGACCCATCTGATCAATAAAGGGTTCGCATCAAGATCTAAGGATGTAATGGTGCCCCTCTACTCTTCCCTCATCAGACCCATTATTGAGTACAATGCACCAATTGGAATGTACCTGGCTAGGCATCTCCAGCAGCTGGAGAGACCACAGAGGTACCTAACCAAGAGGATTACTGGCCTCAAACAGTTGCCCTATGCAGCACGATTGAAAAAGCTAAGACTGTTCTCTGTTGCATACCACTTTCTCAGAGGCGATCTCTGTCTAACGTACAGAGCCATGTCCAACCCAGAATTTTTGAACATGCTCCATCTTAGCAAAACCAAATCTACTCAAGCTACATGCTCTAGGGATATAAACCTCAACACAACAATGAATAGAACATGCTGGAGGGATAGATTCCCTTCACAGAGACTTCCCTTACTATGGAACAGGGTCCCAATCTACATAAGACAGAGCTCCTCACTATCACTCTTCAAGAGGAACCTTGATGAGTGGATGGGTAACAGAAAGTTCACACCGGGGATCACACCAACAGCACTACTAGATAGGGGCCAAGGGAACTACTAAAGGGGCGGTGAATACCGCACAACATGGCTGGGCTAATATATGCCTTCAGACAGATAGCCCAGTACCAACCTATGAACCTATGAACCTATAAGATCCAATCACAAAGCAGTCACTTACAAAGTCACCATCTCCTGGACCCCTCAGCTAGGGTCAAACAAAAAACTTCTCCAAAGCTGATTACAACCTCCTGAGGGAAGGTATAAACAGCTTAACAGTCCCCCCATAAGAACTGGCACATATGTCCAAACCTACACCAAAGTACTATATGAGCATTTATATAACTGAAAAGAATCAGGAATACCAGAAGGGCAAAATCATCCTCTTCAAGGAAGAGTAAACCTGTCTGGTGGAAATCTGTAATAAATATACTATATAAGAAAAACAAAATGGTGTCCAGAACCAAGAAGGAGAAGGTGTCTAATTGGAAGCAATCTTTCCTTACCCTGAACAACCAAATAAGAGCACTAGTGAAATCCTCCAAAGCAAATTTGAGTCCAAAATAGCCACGTCTACTAAAGGCAGTCATAAGGCCTTCTTCACATATGTCTGCAGTCTCAAAGGAAGCACTCAGATCTGCTCAGAACTGGTGGTCAAGGACACCGCATACTCAAATGCCATAGGTATAGCCAACCAGCTGGCAGACAGGTTCAGTGAAAATGTCACTCCTCTGCCCCCCCCCCCCCATCAGTAAATCAGGACATCCCCAGCACCTTCCTATTCCCCTTATCTCTAGGGAGCAAGTCATCACTGCCATCTCAAAGGCAAAAAATACAGCCTCCATGGGACCCAATAACATCCCAGGATGCATCCTACGTGAACTAAGGCAGGAACTTGCAGCACCATTAGGCACTCTATTCAACCAAAGCCTGGGCACAGACTTCATCCCAGCTGAGTGGGGGAGAGCTACTATCATCCCTTTGCACAAAGGTGGAGCATTCACCAATCCAGGAAATTACAGACCCATCAGCCTAACTAACCTGATCTGCAAGGCAATGGAATGGATTATCATGGACCTCATTAACAAGGATGTTGGCAACCTACAAACACTTAACCCCACACAGTCTGGATTTGTCAAGTGGAGGTCAAGCCTGTAAAATTTGGTTGACTTCTTTGAGACAGTCACCAAAGCCATTGATTAGGGGAAGATGGTGCACACCTCCTACCTTGACCTGGCCAAAGCTTCAATATTATTCCCCACTGGGTATAATAGATAAACTCTCTCAACTATGCATCAATCTGTATGCTACCAGATGGTTAGCAAACTGGCTCACTGATAGAACCCACCTAGTCAGAATAAAGGAAACCACCTCAAGCAATAGACCTGTAACAACCAGTGTACCCCAGGGATCTGTCTTGGGGCCTCGGTTGTTTGGGATATACTTTTTTGAGGTGCAGGCCAAAACCAGTGGACTATGGCTGACCAGATTTGCAGATGACTGCAAGCTGGGCACCGTCATCATTTCCCCTAGTGATGTGGACATCCTCCAGGAAAGTCTCACCCAAACAAATGACTGGTGCCAGAAACATGGCCTCAAACTGAATGCCAAAAAATGCATCATCATCCCCTTTTGGGAGAGTGATGTCCCAACAGATTATCACATTAATAACAAGGTCCTAAGTATGCAATCAGTCATGAGGGACTTGTGCACCCAGGTTGATAGCAAAATGACTTTTGACCACCATATTGCCTCCATTGTACGGAAAGCTTTCTACATGGCCCACCTCATTAGTAAGGGTATCTCATCCAGGAACAAGGAGGTCATAACATCCCTGTATTCATCCCTTATAAGCACATGCAGCAGCTGGACAGAGCACAGAGGTTCCTGATCAGTAGAATCCAGGGCCTCAATCATCTACCCTACACAGATAGGCTAAAAGCCCTGTCCCTCTACTCAGTCTGTTACAGACTCCTCAGAGGTGACCTCAGTCTGGCATACAAAGCAATCTCAGACCCCAACTTGATTGGACTGCTGCATATCCGCAAGTTAAGCTCCACTTGAGTAACCTGCACATGCGACCTCAACCTGGTCTGTGACATCAGTAGGACTTGGCAGTACAGATTTGTGTCCCAGAGATTCCCCCTTCTGTGGAATAGACTCCCTCTCCATGTCAAGCAGAGTACCTCATTACACCTTTTTAAGTGCAACCTGGATAACTGGAAGGGGAACAGAAAATACACCCCTGGGATTCCATCTGTCCCTGCTGGACAGAGGCATCAGGTGCTGATTTGTCGGAACATGAGCTAAATTCTTGGCTAGCCTTGTAAGGGTCTCAGGGCCAATAGTGTAGTATATTCATATGGTCCTATTTTTTATTTATTTATTTAACATTTGTTGTCCGGGAAAGTCCGACTAGGTTCCACAGATCCTGTTTTCAGTGGAGGCCCGGGGAGAAATGCTCCAGAAGCATGTCTTTAGAATGTGGGAGGAAACCGGAGTACCCAGAGGAAACCCACGCGAACGCAGGAAGAACATGCAAACTCCACACAGATGGCACCCCAGCCGAGAATCGAACTGGAGAACCTCTTGCTGTGAGGTGGCAGCATTAACCGCGGCACCACTGTGCCGCCCAATGATCCTATGATCAATATTGACCAATGATCATGGTCCTATGATCAATACTGACCAATTTCAAGCTCAGTCCAGGTGAAATACAAAACATTTCAGAAACAAACAATACAGAAATGTACGCAATAACAGGACAGTTCAGACTAATTACATAAGAAATGTGCATATACATTACAGTGAAGTACAGTGCAATGTACAATCAAGCAGATTGTAATGTACGATATATACATTAGTTTATAAAGTGGGTCAATCTTCACTGAATCTTGAGACAGAAGAGATTTAGAATGGAGATGGGTTTTTAAAGTGAAATGGAGCAATATTTAAAAACTATCCATGATTTTATTTCTTTGTCCTTCATTAGTTTTGGCATAATAGTTGAGGTGTTTACCTCACAGGCACAGGATACTGGGTTTAAGTCACACCTTTGAGGGAAATTGGGTTGGCTTAAAATGGTCAGCAAGGGCAGTTAGGCTAGTACTTTTCTATGAAAAGTTGGGTTGGGAGGGTGGCCTAATGGTTAAGGTGTTTGCCTTACAAACACAAGGTGCAGGGTTTGAGTCTCACAAGGGATATTTGGCTAAGCTTAAAATGGCTCGCAAAGGCAGTTAGCTTAATAAGAATCTATGAACCTGTTTATCACCGTGAAATCTGAATGTTTTTGTGCTTGGAGGCTGAGTTAGCCTGTCACTTGGCATTTGTGTAATATTGTATGCTGTCCTCCCCTGCCATGTGCATTAATTTCTGAACTTTGCAGAACATTAATTGTGAAGGCTTGTGATATATTTTTTCTTTGCAGATTAAATAATTTTAAAGTAGTTTAGCTTACAGTTCATCAGCCATTCTGTATGTGTACAGAGTGTTTTCCACCAGCCATGAATTCTGCTTTGCTTGTGTTCTTTCTTGCAGATCATTTTTTTTAATTTTCTGCATGTTCTTCTTAAGTTTTATCTGTGAAGTTATGTAGCCGATTTTTTCAGAAGTTATATTACTACTAGTTTTGTTATATGGTTCAGTGTACATGGAAACTAAAACTTCCTCTGTGTTCTTTAGAAAGGATAAATGAGCATGGAGAGAAAGTTCTAATGGTTGTAAACGAAAATATTGGTGGTTGAGGAAGACATAAAACTGAATGTTTGTAGGTAAGCAGTAGCTTCAGATTAATGCATATATTGAAACAAACCTTTTGACTTTAGAATTTCAAAGGAACCTGAGTAGAAAGTGCCAAAACTCCAAATTATTAGGTTTTGACTGGGGATGGAGATTTTGCATATCTATTTACAGAACAATGGTTTGCTGGAGGTCTGATAAGAGTCTGACAAAAGCAATTAGGATTGACTGAATTCTAACCAGTAACATGATATGGTGTGTAAAAGAGTGGAAACCAACACAAATAACAACCATCATCACCTTGACAACTTCATTTTTAGAGTAATATATTTTATAATTATGTATATAGTTTAAGGAATTTTTATAGAATTTTTAGAATTTCTAGTTTTCATGTGAAGTTTAAGCTTTAAGATTAGAATTGCACTGTCACTTTAATTTTGAACTGTTTCCCTTAATTGAAGGTATCAGGTGTATATAAAAATGGTGATAGTGATAGTTTTCATTTTTAATTGTTCTGATAAGTCTATCGACGAAAGCGCTTGACCTGTTTTGTTTTTGTGGAGTCACCTTTTGTATGGTGAAGTACTTTATGTGGATTGAATAAACGTGCTTTTAACTATTGGTCGCAGGTCACTGGCTCAAAGAGTGGTTTTTGGTTGTTAATTGACTGAATTCTATTCACTTTAAGCAGGTAAGTACACAAACCCTTTTTAGACACAGCAAAAGCAGAAGATAAAGGGTCCAGTTAGAGTTTTATGCTGCAATGAGTTACAACATTCAGCGTAAGTAACAGTTCTGACTGATACATGCTATTATTTTAGCACAGCACTAATTCTTCCAATGTGAAGCCGCGGTGGTGCAGCGGTAGCGTTGTCGCCTCACAACAAGTGGTTCTCCCATTCGATTCTCAGCTGGAGCGCCTTCTGTGTGGAGTCTGCATGTCCTCCCCATGGTCGAGTGGCATTCGAAAGACATGTGAAATGGGTGTGCCTTCGTTGAAGGTTGGGCATCGAGCTGGCACCTCGGCACCATAAAAAATTAACTGCCGATCATTAGTAGACCGGAGTTCTGCTGTGGAGACCCCTAACAAGGAAAAGCTGAAAGAAGAACAACTAATTCTTCCAATGTACATAATGCAAGTAATATATATGCAAATTGTTTAAATCCACTGAAACATAATTATACAAAGGGGGTAAAAAATGAGTGTGTTACTCCAAGCAGCACACTGTGTTGCTACTGCATTTCTGATTTCACAGAATGTCCATGACTGATTTTCATCATACATTTGATCTTTTTCTCATATTTTTTTTTCTGGTAAATGTATTGCAATCACTAAATAATGACAGACATTTGAGTTTTAAACCCCATATCCTTCAGAAAATATATGCTAATGAAAAATGTGTTGCTACAGCAAATTTCTAAGTATGTTAAACAACTTTTTAAAAATCTGCCTTTAATTCTGAGACTTTGTCCCTATTTCTTGCACTAAGAAGCTAAGAGGTATGGTGAGCAGCAGAAACAGTAGGCAATGCCCAAAACAGAATACAGATTTTTAGAAAAAAATAAAAGCAATTACCGAAACCAGTGCAATTAACCATTTATTGCAATCCGAAATACTTGCAATTCAAACAACTAAGCGCTTTCGCCAAGTAATCCAAAGGCATCTTCAGAGTTATTTAAACATTCTCCCCAAACAGGTTAAATAGTAAAAAATGCTGTTTGTAATTATACAAGCACCTACCCACTCTTTTTAGCGCTCAAACTTTTAAAAAGACATTACATTTATCAAAAAACTATTGTTCTTAAAAGATACTCCAGAATTTATACATTTTATCAAAATACTTCCTGATCATAAATTCATTAAGCTACATACTAAATCTATTTACACTTTTAAAAATACATTCTACATAATTTTTTAAAAATAAATATTGAAAATTAGACGTCAAACTATTTGATTATGTCTGATTTTCAAAAATG
Source organism: Protopterus annectens (assembly GCF_019279795.1). Taxonomy (NCBI): domain Eukaryota; kingdom Metazoa; phylum Chordata; order Ceratodontiformes; family Protopteridae; genus Protopterus; species Protopterus annectens. Next base: position 1,981,536,175 of record NC_056733.1, on the reverse strand, counting down.
GCTTAATGGAAATAAAATCATTTAAGCCAGGTTCCATAGAAGCGTTTAGCTTCAATTGCCATAAAGATTCTTTACTTTCCAACAACAAATCATTATCACCTCCATGTTCATTCTTCGAAACTCTATCGATCACAAAAAACACAAACTTTTTGAAACTGATACATCTTTCCGAGTGTGTAAAAAGAGCATTATGTATATCTCTATTCATTATAGCCCTTACATGTTCGCCTATCTTGTCCCTCAATCTATGAATGGTTTTACCCACATAGAAGCCGGGGCAGGATAAGCAAGTAGCCACATACGCAACATGCATCGTGTTGCAATTGACCCTACCTGGACATGAAAAAGAAATGTCACTGCCCTGAATAAAAACATAAGGTCCATCATTTATATATCTGCAAAATTTGCAATTCTCACATTTGGACATGTTAGATTTGTATACTAGTTTATTTATTTTAGTCTCTAGTATATTTTTTATATTTCTCCCCCTAATGAAAATTATTTTATTTATTTTATTTATTTATTTATTGCAGTTGGTTTACCAGGATAGTCCATTGGGCCAAAAAGAACCCGTTTTCAATGGAGTCCTGGGGAGAAAAGCTCCAAGACAAAATGTACATTCAACATTTGACAGTGACAATGTAGGTACAGAGAGATATTAATACTATGTAGGCAGTAATAAAAATACAACTTATCAAATACAGAATAGCAATAATAACAGTTAATACATTGAAAGAAACATGCTAGTAATAGAACAAATGTGAATAGCAATACAGATTAGAGAACAAACATAGTAACTAAATAAAAGTAGGGTGTGATACTGAAAGAAATTAGGTAGAGTTAGTTATGTAGGGTGGGAGCAAGAGCATTCCCACTGTGATGCTAGATATAAGAAAAGAGACTTTTTGAAGGTAGAGTGGTTAGAGGTGGTGCGGATGGGTGGAGGTAGGGAGTTCCAGAGGCGAGCGAGGCTGAAGGAGAGAAGGTTTTTGCCTGGGGGATGAGTAGGTTTGTGCACTTCTAGTAGATTTTGATTATTTGATCTTAGAACTCTGTTAGGTAGGTGCATTTTAAAGGCAGAGGAAAGGGAGGGACAGAGGGAGGGGTTTAGAATAAGCTTATGGGCTAGAGTTAGTTGAGTGTAAGTTAGTTGATTGGGAAGTTCTAGCCATTTTAGTTTATGGAGGGAGAAACAGTGGTGAGTGGAGGACTTATGGCTGGTGGCGAATTTTGCAATTTTGTTATAGCAGGTGGTAAGTTGTTTTTTTAACATGGACTGAAGATTAGTTAGTAGTGGGGCGCCATAGAAGGGCTTTTTACCAATAATTGTTGACATGTTCCCATGGAAACATAATTCCCAACATTGATTGACAATGCCAACAATCTTGGAACTACTATCATTGTATTCCAAAACCATGGCATTAGTCATATTACTCTCTTGTAACAAATCTTTGTTTTTATCCTTAGACTGCCATTCAGAGAATAAAATAGGTGCAAACGTTCGTTCCCTTTTCTTAATAACTTCTTTTTTAATATTCAACAATAATTTTAAAGGGTAGCCCCTTTCCAGAAACATACCTATAAGATTGTAAATTTCTGTATGGAAGGCTTCTTCGCTACTAATTATTCTTGACAGTTGTACCATCTGTCCTTTAACTACACTGCGTTTTTGATAGTATGGATGGTTACTGTCAAAATCCAGCAGTGTGTTGAATATGAAGCCTTCCTGTATATTGCACTTTGTAAATTATCCACCTTATTTGATAGACTAATATCTAAATAGTTAATATGATTTTTGTTCCATGTACTAGTGAACTTCAAAAAATCAGTAGTTCCATTAACATATTTCACAAATTCATCCGCTTCATGCTCGTCCCCTTTCCACAAAATTAATATATCATCAAGGAATCTGCTGTAGGACAGAATTCTCTTGTTATATTTTGTTTTTAAAATAAATTCAGTTTCCCACTCCAGTAACACTAAATTGGCAAAAATGGGGGCACATTTTGCCCCCATTGCCACTCCTGAAATTTGATGAAAAATTGCACCTTCAAACATGAGAAAATTATTTTTTAGAACTATTCCCATGAAATCAACTAGTAGACTAACTAAAGCCATATCTGAACCCCCCAAACTAATAATACTGTTTTAAAACATCTCAGTGCCTCTATCATGTGGTATTACATAAATAAATTGACTAAATCAATTGTCAAGAAACTATATTTGAAATCATTAGTATTTCTAAATTTTGATAATCTACTCAAACAGTGCCAGGAGTCCTTGACTATGTGTTCAACTTTATTTAGCAAATGTTTTAACTTGTTGTCAATCCACGCTGATATGGGTTCAGTTTTGGATCCCCTTGCCAAAACAATCAGCCTAAAAGATGGATCCACAATAGATTTATTTGTTTTGGGAATGCCAAAAATCGTTGGCAGGACCCATTTTTCCACTGTTAGAATTTCTATTTCTTTTTCATTAATTTGTCCTTCCAGCAACATCTGTGATAGAATTATATCTATCCAAGAATATGCCCTATTCAATTCATGCCTTGATGCTCTTGCATAAGTTAATTCATCATTTAATATTTTATCCATTCTTATAACATAATCAATATAAGGCATGATAACAACACCCCCTCCCTTATCGGGGGTCATGATCTTTAAATTCTTGTTTTTAGCTAAAGACCATAACAAATGATTTTCTTCCTTTGTCATATTATATGTTCTTGTACTCTTAATTTTAGTTTTATTTTGGTTATTATTACCACTATTAATAACCAATGTGTGAATCTGTTTTTCACACATTCTTTCAAAAATGTCTATTTCAACATTACTTGGGGGTACAAACGTGCTTTTATGACTCAGGGCATTACTTTCAGTTCATTGCGCATTTCTATCCTTGAAAAACATCTTTAAATTCATTTGCCTAGTATACATTTTTAAATTTACTAAAGTTCTAGCAACATTCACTTGTGAACTTGGAACAAATGACATACCCTTTTTCAACAATGTGAAATATTCTTCACTTAAATCCAAATCAGAATAATTATAAATAGTGAAACCATTCTGTTGTACTGTCTGACAAATTAACCCCTCTTCTTCAACCCACACTTCGCTGTCAGTGCTGTTTAACCATGTATCGGAGTGTATATTGTCCTAAACAAATGCTCAGTGTTGACTTAAGTTCTGCCAAACGATACCACCAGGCTATGAAAACAAATAATCAATAGCAGAACACAGCTACGTACCACAAGTATTTATTTAAAAATCCTTCTTGAACAAACAAACATAAAATGGATGAGCGCTTTCGGGTGTTAACCCTTCATCAGATTAAAACACATAAAATTGAACAGATTTTTAAATACCACATCCATTTTATCTGTTTGTTCAAGAAAGGATTTTTAAATAAATACTTGTGGTACATAGCTGTGTTCTGCTATTGATTATTTGTTTTCTTCGGAGTGTATATTTACTTCCACCTCTTGGACTGTTTGTTGTTCCAAGACCTCCCTTGTAAGTAATGACCACTCCGGTTCCACCCCTCTACTGGGTTCTGCAAATTTCAATTTGCCTGATTCCTCAGGCATTCGGACCTCCGGAGTTCTCCAGGTAAGAAAACCTCCTATTCTTCATCCATGTTTCCTCTGTTAGTATCCATGTTATAATGCCCCCTGTTATTGTCAATATCACCCCCTAGATACATTCCTAGGGTTTAATCCTTCCACCACACTTGGCCCTTTTTTAGCTGCATCTGGATACGCTTTATTGTTTTATACTGTTCAGTATCACGTGCAATCTTAAGCTGTTTGATAGTAACATTTTTAGATACAAATTTATCAACATCATACAAAACTTTCTTATATTTGTCATTATATGGTGTAAATAACGCATAATTTACAATACTGTTATTCAGTTTAGAAATTTCATCTTGCAATTCTTTGAGTTTAATGTGATTATTTTTAACTATAATGTTCATAATTTCAAAACCTGCTTTATCTAAAACAACAATTAACTCACGATAAGCTGAAGTCCCACTATATATTCCCATTGGGAGTTTCCACAGTCGCAAACCTTTGGGCACTTGTTTTAAGTCCAAAGATTTTTTTCAAAAATGAATTGTCCAACTGTAAAGATCTATATTTATAACACAGTTTCTCAAACAAAGATAATTGCTGGTTCCACGTTGGTACTTCTACCGATCTATCAGGCATTCGCCCCAGGTCATATTCCAGCACTCCGAACCATGTAGTAAAATCTCCTCTGCTCGCCCTTCCATTACTGTGTTCTCTAGCATTCACACCAGGTGCATTGTCCAAATTAATAGGTGAATGCATCGTGAAGAGCTCTGCCTGTGTGTCAGACACTATAGGTTCACTAAGAACCATAGCATGAACCCTGTCGTTAGCCAACATTGTAGTCAATTTGTTTATTGAGTCTAGAACCTGAGTCAACAGGCCTTCCATTACAAGTTTTTACAATCCGTATGTATAAACAGCACTCGGATTCGAGTATCAAGTTGCCCTTCTCAATGGCTGTTATAAATCAAAGCTAGTTTTGTGGTAGGTGCAACAACGGCCCAATAGTTCACAAGGATACTACCACAAACAAATGAGCATAAAGTTGCCCTTCTCAATAGCTGTTATAAATCAAAGTTGGTATTATGGTAGGTGCAACAACGGCCGAATAGTTCACAGAAATACTTGCACCGACAAATGTGTATAAAATAATTCCACAGCAATCCAATGGTAAATCACAACCGGCACGGTTTAAAAACAAACGTACTGTAGCTAGTAGTTAACTGACTCCAAACATTTAGAAAAAAAAATAAAAGAAATTACCGAAACCAGTGCAATTAACCATTTATTGCAATCTGAAATACTTGCAATTCAAAGAACTAAGCGATTTCACCAAGTAATCCAAAGGTATCTTCAGAGTTGTTTAAACATTCTCCCCAAACAGGTTAAATAGTAAAAAATGCTGTTTGTAAATACACAAGCACCTACCCATTCTTTTTGGCGCTCAAACTTTTAAAAAG